>NW_015386984.1:337044-438298 GCF_001527695.2 Protobothrops mucrosquamatus
AATACATCTGGGTTCAGGGAAGGCTTCTTAAGGAGGGGCCTCACCACCGCCTCTTTAAGGGCCGTGGGAAAGGCACCCTCCCCCAAAGAAGCGTTTATAATTCCCTGAAGCCAGGCTCGTGTACCCTCCCGAGCCGCCAGTACCAGCCAGGAGGGGCACGGATCCAGCAAACATGTGGTTGCATTCAGTCTCCCCAGGATAATATTGATGGGATTGGCAGCATATACATTTAATAAATGAATAAATACATTTTAATCTATATTAAAAGTTTCTAGCTGTACATTTTCCAGCTTCTGAAGATTTCCATGAACAGAAAACAAAATTTTTGGAAAGACTTTTCTCCTTGGAAATTTGTAAGAACATAGATTTTTAGTGACTTCCTGTTTCATGGATAAATAAAAGAACCTGAAATCTACTTTGATATAATTCTAAAGTTCTGCTTCAGCAGATAATATTCAGTAATAAGCTGTATTGATTTCATTAATCCAGTATATATATTTCAGATGTCAATTCTGTAAGGTTTATTGTTACTTATTTTTTAGAGATACAGGAGAAGTGAAGACAGAAAAAAATAAAAAAAGGAAATTGGGGAAAAGGGAATATTTAAGATTCACAAACTGTAAAATTGCACAAAGAATTTGCAAAACATTAAAAAAATTACAAGCCATATTTAATTGGAACAAATATAATCATACAATAGTTTAACGTTTGAACATCTGATACTAGAATCGGAGCAGAAATTGATAAAAGTTGTTGAAATGTTAAGATTTACAGTCAAAGTAATAAACAAGACTTTGGAATTTATCTGAAGCAGTAAACGTTAAAATCTAGAGTTTTAAAACCTTACATTGGAAAAAAAACCAATTGTAGATAAGGCAGAAAGCTATGTGAAGAGTTATAGTCCATCAATTGTTTCCAAATTTAAGTTGTTATCAAACTTTTTAGTTATGATTTTTTGGACATTGATACATATTCCTAAAGCTTAATCTACCAGTTGTCTGTTGAAGGGACTGAATATAATTTCTGCTAGAAAGTGTCTAGTAGTGATTATTACATATAAAACCAATTGAATATATTTTGTGAGAATATAAGGCTTGGTGATGCTTAACTGAAAAACAATTGGTAGAAAATGAAAGGATCATATTTTAAAATTGTTCAGCTTTGTAAAATTGCATCAAATGTGGAAGAACAATCCAACCTGATTGTGCATTACTTCTTTAAAATAGGAGATATTCATTTTGGCGGTCAGTGCTGAATTAATATAATACTAAAAACAAATGTCTTCCAATATTCTGTAATATTCAGGGTAAACTTAATATTTACCTTCTATTGATATTCCCATATGTCAGCAGCCTCCAACCTTTTGGCCACCAGGGACTGGTTCTGTGGAGAGAGTTTTATTCCGCAGACCGGAGGGGGCATGGTTTCGCATCCTGCCTGCATCTCACGGATGGGGCTTTGCTTGTTTGCGTGGCCTGGTTTCTGGCATGCTGTGGCCCAATGCTGGTCTATGGACCGGGAGTTGGAGACCCCTGCCATGTGTTACACATCAGTTACCCTGCTTAAATTCTCCATCTCTTTAATCATGCAATCCTGAATTATATTCCAGTAACAATTTATATATTTGATCTAACAGATATTTTGCTTAAGTATTGACTGTTGAAATCGCAAAAGTAACTTTTTTGTCACCGATTATGACATACAAGAAGATTTGTTCTTAACATGCTGAAAAGATGCATGAGGATTCAGCAATATTATTGACTACATTGAACATTAAATGCTTTTTTAATGATAAAGAATTTATATGATAGTTGAATTTGAAGAACCATGGATATATGTAGCATTCTTTCAAAATACTAGTTTGTGTTTTTTTTTCTTATCAGCCCCCCATTGACACAGTTTTTCCTTGACTGTGGGAGTTTAGCTCGGACCGATAAAAAACCAGCCATTTGCAGAAGTTATTACAAACTTATAACAGAACTCTGGCATAAAAGCAGGTATGGTGTTACTTTCATTTTGATAGTGTTTTTTTATAAATCAGTCTGGTTTATAATATTTTTCAGATGTGAATGCTTTCCAAATAATGGAATACATACAATCTTAAGAATGAAATCCAACATTTCATTACATATTTCTCTTCATACAATGGATTTTGTCCACTATTCCTCAAATTCCATGATGTACCTCCAACATCTGATCCTGCAGGATTGGAGTGTCATCTGAAATAACTTGAGAATATCAGAGTTGGGAGGAGAGAAATTCAACATTGAAAGATAACCTTCCACTTCACAGTTCTATAGAAGGGAACACACCATTGGAATGCTTGTTAGTAATAAATATATGAACTAGAATTCCGGTTTGCAATTATTACTATAGCTGCCTATTCATTTTCTTAGGTTTAACAATAATCAATACTTTGATTTAATAAATAGCAAAGCATTTTAAACAAAAAATTAATATTTAAAAGCAACATCCAGCTCTGACTATTCACCAGTGGAACCATATCCATCCGTAGAGTAGATTCTGTATATATTTACATAGAAGTAAATCCTGTTAGACTATGTATGATTGTGATATATTAACACAGTAAAATTAACAATTTCCTAGCTTCAATATTCCTGATTTGCTAAACTGAACATTGATACACTGAAGTACTCTAATCCAGAGGTCCCCAACCTTTTGGGCACCATGGAGAGAGGTTTTTCCGGGGACCAGAGGATGCGTGGTTTTGTGTGCTGCCTGCATCCCACAGATGGGGCCTTGCTTGTTTGTGTGGACCAGTTGCTGGAATGCCATGGCCCAGTATTGGTCCATGAACCAGGGGTTGGGGACCCCTGCTCTAATCTATTCAGTTTGAGAAAGTGTAAACAAAACTAAGTGTTTTTTGTTCCAGGCCTGGAGCTGTGGTCCCCACAAATTTGTTTCAAGGAATTAAAGCAGTTAATCCAACATTTCGAGGCTATTCGCAACAAGTAAGTTTTTCCTGTTTTTCCGCCACTAAAATGATTGTTGCTAAACAGTTGCAAGCTTCAAAGAAATAAAAACACAGGTAAAACATATGCATAAAAAAAGATACTGGGTATAGTTATAATCTAGTGAAACAGAAATAATGGATGTTGAATGTACTGGCAAACTGCTGGATTTTTTTTTTAATATTTCTCCTTTATTCAATTAAGTTGATTAATTCAGGCTTTATATCTACACTGTGGTGTAATATAAACACCTTGCAATAGAAAGCTTTTTTTTTTTTCTATTCAGAAAGTTCTAGGAAGAGAGCTAGGACCATATTTTTTTGTTTTAAAAATAACGTAAATGACAAATTCATTTCAATGTTCAAAATGCTGATTAATATAACATTTAGATTTAATTATAGTAATAGATCTAGTATAAAGGAAATAGACTTTGGTGATGTTGCTTTTCTTTTGCCCCATCTTCTGATGGTCAAGGGCCCTTTTGCAAAAATCAGGCAGGAGAAAAATTCAGACATTATTCTGTCTAAATCTTTCATGCAATAGCACAATCTTTCATGATACGCAAAATAGACATTCCAGGGAGATTCTATGAGCAAGAGGAGCTACTGAAAAAAATCCCACTCTGTCTCTTCCCTGCATACTCCTCTGGATCTAACCCTATACTTTTACAAATCACATTATAAAATGGAAGTAACTAAAAGCAGAACAGTATGTTACACCTAGTACAGTATGTTAACATATTTACTCTAATTAGTGTTTTTTAAAGCTATCACATTAGTCAGATATGTATTTTACCTGTTTTAAATTTTAGGATGCCCAGGAATTTCTACGTTGTCTAATGGATTTGCTTCATGAAGAGTTAAAAGAAACTGTTATTACAGGAGAAGATAATAGCACCACAAACGTTGAAGAGAGAATGGAAGAAGAAAAATGCCCATCAGCTGCAGATTTTCAATGTATTAACGATGATAAGGTAGAAAACGAGCCTTGGTCAAAACCTGTGGCAGATGATCCTGCAGAAAATGCAATGTTAATTGAGGAGGATGAAAATACATCTAAAGATTATAGAAAAGAGAGATCCTTGGGTACCAAAATGAATAGAACAAATTCTACGGACGACACAGAAAAAGATATAAACAGTTTCCGTGAAACAGCTGAACTTTTGAATAATCAGGAAACAGTGAAGGTACAAATACACAGCAGATATTCAGGTGAATGTATGAATATTATTTGAAAGTGATTAAAAGACATACATGCATAAAATTACTTTGGGTTACATAGTGATATCATGCTGATGGAACTAATTCTTAATTTCCTTTGTCTCCTGTTATGTGTACCCTTGAGGCTTGGGAGAGATTAGGGAACAACATAAATGTCTATTTCATGAACTTGCCTAACATTTGCCTTCTCCGTTATGTATTTTCAAGATTATGCAGCATCCTTTCTACTTTAAAACCTGTTAACTACTAGTGTGCCATACTGTGCCCTTACTCAAGTGATTCTGATAACACTGAATGATTCTGTAGTATGTCAAAAACACCACTGAAGATGTTACCTAGCCTGGTAACAAAACGTTCGGAAACCAACCCACAAGCTCGGAGAACGAACCTTCACCCTCATCCTACACCCGAGCTACAGATATTCACCACTATTGCAATTCTTAGTCTCTCTAATAAGTCACTTAATAGTTCATCTATTACCATGACATTTATAGTGAAAGCTTTCTCCAGGTATATCCTCTCAAATGTATAATTTTTGAGTTAGAAAAAGAAAAAAAATCCTTCATTGTACGAGGGAGATGTACAAGAGGCTAGAATATAGTGTATATTACAGTATATGTTCATAAATAGGAAATGTGGGCATTTGTTCATTGATTTGATAAATTTCATAAATTTACTTATGTAGGTAGCTCATGCATGGAAACAAATAGTTAACTTTTTCTCTTGTAGAGTTAATTCTAATACACACATACATACATGTATGCAAATGCCCATGCACATACTTTTCATAGCAGAATCCATTTTTATTTTATTAAAAAGTGGGAATGAAAAGAGTTTCCATCATTTCCATCCTTAGTCCTACCAGCCTCCCCAAACAATCCAAATCTGTTTTTATTTGGCCATTTTGCTACCAAAGTATGTGATGTGAGTTTAGGCTATTTTCAGTTGTTTGGAATACATTTTGAAGAGCGGAAAATTGAAATTTTAAGATGTTTCAACTCGTAGAATTCCCCAGCTGGCATGAAAATTCTGGGAGTTGAAGTCCACATATCTTAAAGTTGAGAGACATTGGTTTGTAGTCTACAGCTGACTCAAGGGAAGTTGTCCACTTTGTGTAATTGCCAGCCATTTTTCCAATCAACATAAAAGTAACGCAACAATGTAAGTGAAGGCAAGACAATTTTTATCTAGGGATTAAGCATTAGAACTGCAACTTCTGTTTATCTGTTGCTTGCCCTTTGGGGGTTGCATCATTTTACTAGGTTTGTCAAAGCACTGTTTAAATACAGTGCTATTTTCCAATAATATCACGGTCTTTCATTTTGCGGGGTTTTCAAACTTCTAGTAAAGCTCATTGAATTTTTTTTATTTTCTGATTTATTGCATTGAATTGAAAAATAATTTTGTACATTTGTAAATTTATCTCCTGTTCCAAAGCTAACATTTAAGTGAGATTCTACGTATATGTCTTTGATTACAACAAAGAAATAATTTGCCATTGCTTTCTTTTTATTTTGTTTTAAATGTCTCCAAATACTAGTTGAGTCTTGCTTAGCTTTTTCAACATCAAGGTAGATTAGTGCCATCGAAAGCTTACTTTGGCAAGATATATACTAAAGTAGTTCTGCAAATATTTTGTGCTATTTTAACAACTAATAGAGGACTAGTCGCCTGTTTGTTTCTCCAAACCCAGCTGCGTTTCCACTGACATTACTTTTGAGACTTCTTCTCACTGTATCCCTCCATGTCTATTAGAATATACTTGCAGCGTCTCAAAGAATTGCAAATGAGATCATCTTTTTGATACATGCACGGGGTAGAATGATATAAATATTGTGGTATAAAACTGAGATACTGGATTGGCTGTGACAATTCAGATTGCAGATGAAAATTGCTTGTAAACCCAGTCTATGGTTATTGCCATCTTTTGTGCAGAATTATGGTTGAGACCAGTTGGCCCTGAAGTTGAAGACATTTTATTTATTTTTATTTATTTACTGGATTTATGTATGCCACCCATCTTATCCAGAGGCAAATCTTGGCAGCTTACAAACATTAAAATCAGAAACATTAAAAAGATAAGATACAACAATAAATATGCTAAAAAATTATCACAAAGACCATGTACAGAGGTAGGGCCTTCTCTCAATTTATTAATCACTTCCAGAGTGATACTCCCCCCATTGGGGCCCCAGGCCCACTGGCAGAACTAGGACTTCAGGCCCTTATGGAAGGTCAGAAAGATCGGTGCAGTTCTCACCTCAGGATATGTTACAAAGGGCAGCGGCCATAGTAGAGAGGTCTCTTCTCCTGGACCCCTCCCACTGGAATTCCCTCACTGATTGAGCCCATGCCATGCCCTCTCTGCTGGCACGGTGGGGTGGATTGATTCCCATTGGGGTGAGAGGGTATAATTACATGGACATGAATTATAACGAATGAGTAAAACAATGTCAGCTGCCTGCCTTCCCAAAATTCATGTAGAAATTACTGTTAATTAGCCCTGGACAGTTCAAATAATATTTTGTAATGCTTTCTTGCTTTTTTAGTTCCAACTGCGTCTTCCTCTAAAAAGAAGAAAAACAAAAAATACCGAAGTGTTATATCAGATATATTTGATGGTTCTATTTTAAGTTCTGTACAGTGTCTCACATGTGATCGGGTACGTTTTACAGTGCTTATGCAAAATTTCTCACTTTCTCTGTGGAATTTTTTTTTAAAAAATAATATATATAAACAATTCTTGGATTATTCAAGTTAGATTATCCAAACATTCTGACTAGTCCCTTTCCTGTTCATAGTTCTTTATTTTTTTATCCTGTGCACTATTTATATTTTAATGGTTATCAATATCTATGTACATATTTATATTTATCCATACTTTACAGTGAACCTGTAACTTATATTTATGCATAATTTTATAGTGAACTTAAATATATGTCAGTTCCCATCAAGTGGTATAATTGCAGATAAGCATTGCTATGTTTTGTTTTATGAGAAGTTTAAAAGAAGCAAATGTAATTATAGAATTTGATTATGTATATTGACAAATAAGCCTTTATGTTTATTTTCCATAGGTTTCAGTTACCCTGGAAACTTTCCAGGATTTATCTTTACCTATTCCAGGTAAGGAAGATCTTGCTAAGCTGCATTCTGCAAATCATCAGACCTCTCTTGTCAAGGCAGGATCCTGTGGTGAAGCATATGCTCCTCAAGGTTGGATTGCGTTTTTTGTGGAATATTTCAAAAGGTTAGTTGTTTTCTTTCTACTACTCCAATAATTCTTCTGCACTAATGTTTCTGCTATAACAGCAGAACAATTGCTGTTTTTCTATCGATGATATTTCAGGTTTGTTGTCTCCTGTGTTCCTAGCTGGTTTTGGGGTCCAACAGTAACCTTACAAGATTGTCTTGCTGCCTTTTTTGCCAGAGATGAATTGAAAGGTAAGAGATTCATATTTTATCAAACATCAAATTTAGCTACTGTGTGTGATTGATTGTTTTGAATCGGATTTCACATTTAACAGAACAGAAAGCATATTAGAGTTTTCCCCACAGTGTTATTGTTGAAATTGAATTGAGAAATATTTTCAAGGACAAACATTCAGAAAACATAATTGCAAAAGAATAACTTTAAAACCACAGTCTGGATTTTCAATTAAGAACAATTTTCCAATTCATGAGGATAAGTATTTTATAACATGCTAGGATCAATTTATTGTATTGCAAAATCGAACAGGTTTAGTGTGGGTTGAAGGGGGAAAAGTATTTTATAGTTTTAAAATAATGGTTATCCTTCCCTCTTTACAATGTCTGCAGGTGACAATATGTACAGTTGTGAAAAATGTAAAAAGTAAGTGATCTACATTTTATATATATAATTTCTATACTTTTCTACCTTTTTCATTAATAAAGCTATTGAAACCAGGAACATGATGTAATGTATGTATGAAATGTACACAGGCACAGTTCAGTTGGCCAAGAACAGGCCTTTTGTATGAACCATTCTGATTTAATGTTTGTTTAAAAATAGTTTTAAGTATTGATTGTCTTCTTAAGTTTTCTTGAAAAACTGCCTAAACACCCTTGAAACCTAATAAAAAGATACTTAAGATTAATTTGCCTCTAGCAAACAGGAATGGTTTCATGCCAAATGCCAGAGCCTAATCTGAGTTATGCATATAATCATTTAGACTAAGCATAGGAATCATTTAGATTTGCCACTTGCTTGAACATTAGCAGTTACTGTTTTATTTTATATTTTACCACTCGTATGCTGCCTCAACATGATATGAACTAACTGCTAAGATTATTTTCTATTAAGCAAAAAATAATAAGTAAATTAAAAAAGAGCAGGATCAGCAGTAAATGCAAGATATGCAACAATGAAGAATAACTAAACAAACATTTTCCCAGCCAGCCACCACTAGGGAGCTGATTGCTGTGTCCTGCCTCAGGGCCTGTCAGAAGAGTCAGGTTTTGACAACTTTGCGAAAGCCCAAATAGGGTGCAGCCATGCGAAACTTAGGGGGAATGCTGTTCTGCAGGACAACCCAGCTATTGAGAAGGTGTGTTTCCTAGGCCCTGGTTTACAACTGGGACTTATCAACTCACTTAGATCTAACTGGTCAAGTGGAAACAACAGAAGAAAGACAGTCCTTTAGGTAACTAGACTAAACTATGAAGAGCTAAACAAATAACCTACAAAGCGAAGCCTACCAGAGCTATGTAAGCAAAACAATAAGTGCCTATAGTTGCATGGCTACATTCTAGACCAGTTGTAACTTGAGTAGTCCACAAAAGTAGCCTCATGAGTGATTGTGAGGACCTCTTGACCAAGGCAGGAACACAATTGGCATACAAGAAAGCTTTGTGCAAAGATGCTCCTGGTTACAGCTGCCACCTGCTGAATGAATGAGAACTGGATACCAGTTCTATCTGGGCCACTGCATAGTAGTACAGAAATAACTTTAAAAAATTGAATACAAGCACAATTATTTAAAAGCCAGGTTGGCTTTTCAAAGGAAGAGGCAGTAAGAAAGAAACTTAGGATTGCCTTGACTGATTCTTTAGGGTGTAAGAGGGGAAGGTGACAGAAATTTTGTAAGGCTTTCAAGAGTCTGTTATTAGACTCTGTCACAATAGAGGTCCAGTAGTCTTTGAGGAGTCTGTTTCCTTGCCTGGCCAACCTTGAAAAGATATCAAATGACAACAGTGGTACTGCATACTTACTTGTTCTTAATAAGTCAGGATTCAGTAAAATCTTAACACGTACACTAAAAAAACCACTTTATATTCTGAGTTAAAACTTGTAATTCAGAGCTACAGCCATATATTCTCCATTAGAACCAGTTTGGTCTAGTGGTTTAGCAGCTGGGATAGAAAGCAGGAGACTGAATTCAAGTGCTGCTTTTTGGCCATGAAAGCCAGCTGGGTGACCTTGGGCCTGCCACACACACTCAGCCCAACCCATCTCACAGGGTTGTTGTGGGGAAAACAGGAGGGGGAAGGTGTGTTGGATATATTTGCCACCTCCAGTTATTTGTAAAGGCAGGAAATAAATAAATAGTTGGAAAGAAAAGGCATTTCATTGTCATTAATATAGGTCAGTGGTGGCGAACCTATGGCACGCGTGCCAGAGGCGGCACTCCGAGCCCTCTCTGTGGGCACGTGTGCCATGTCCCAGAGATGGTGAGGGACTGGCCCCTGCTGCCCTGGCCCTGCCCACCCAGTCTGCCATGACCACCACGGCCACCGGCACCCGGTGATAAAGAAGTGGGTTTGGGGTTGCAGTTTGAACACTGGGTCTCTAAAAGGTTCGCCATCACTGATATAGGTTATAGTTGGTCGCACAGTCAGCCAGATGCTTAGATTGGATTTGGTATTTTTCTCCACCTATTAAGCCCTTCCCAAGGACCTGGGATAGGCAGATGTTATTTAATAATATTAAAGATATCGTTGTAGAATGTAAGCTGTTCCAAGTAAAGCTGCCTTTTGCAATTGACTGGTGTCAAAGTGATGCTCCTGATGTTTTGGAATTACACCCAATTATTATTCTTATTATTGAGTTTAGTACTTTACCAATGTATATGTTGGATTTTTTTATATAGTAAGTTATCATGTTTATTTTATATATCGTTGTGAAATCTGTGGGAAAAAGTGTAGATTTCTAATTCCATTCCATTTTTCTCTAGTCAGCATTTCTAAAATAGTAAAGATGCATATTAGAATTTTTTTAACTTTGTGGTCGATATTTTTTACAATGTTATTAAATGTGAACTTTATCTCAGGTTAAGAAATGGAGTAAAATTCTGCAAAGTTCAACACTTCCCTGAGGTAATGTCCTTTGCTTTGCTTTACTGGATAAAAATGTTCTTTTCCCCTCCTTTTTATAATAAACAGTGTGAACATAACAACAAATTACTTCATGTAACATGATTTGTATTCAGTTCTATTTCTTCATTTTCCAGGATGAATCTTTTAACACTTTAGCAGATAACAGTCAAAATAAATCAATTTCTTCTGTATGTTGTTATGGTCTCTATCCTGAATTACATTTTGTCAGACTGTGTAACTGCTTCAACGAAAAGTTGTTTTTTTCAGCCACAATTTTAGTGGTTAGCAAGATTCATGAAAGAGTGTAGTATTTTACATTTATACCTCAGGTGATGCTATGGCTAAGATTTCCTAAGTCTTTTTCTCATAACCTTAGGGGGTGCACTAGAAAGATGATTCATTGGTAACGGGAAGGCTGCAGCTGACTGTTATTTACAAAACAGTCACCTGAAGCTCTATCAGTCTTGAGGACCAATTGTTACATTCTATAGAACAGTTTTAGATAGTTAGGACTAGTGTATTTTAAGCTGTTCACTTAACATGTTTAAATTTAATGTCATTCATTTGGATATTTGAACTTGGCCTGCACTGAAAAGTGCTGTATTTGAGGTGACTGAGAATAATCCTAAAATTCTATGATTGCTTTTAACATGTGTATCGTCATGTATTAAACATAGAAAAATGTACATTTTTGTGCTTACCTAAAAATATAAGAAAATGTTTCTTGCTTCTGATGTAATTATTAATGTGCTTAAGAGACGTTCAATGTTGAGAATTAAAGACTAGTCAAATTTGTTTCCTGGCTATTGCATTCATGTAATTTTCTTGGAAGTGTGGTTAGCCATTGCCAGGCTGTCCCCCATCTTAATACTAATTAGGGTTGACCCTGCTTAGCTTCTAAGATCAGCAAAGGTCAGCTGAATTATTGCCAAGCTCTTGACAATTACCTAATAACTAAAATAATTCAGGATAAAATATTACTGATAGCTTGGAGTACAAAGAATTGTATTAGAATCATTTAGGATCAGTGTGATACTTTTTGGACAAATTCCACAATTTGAAAGTTTTCTAGAAGATTAGAATTATTTTGGGGTTTTTTAAAACATATCTTTTCCTAAGGAAATATAAACATCAATATTGTTTTGTAAATGATATATTTGAACTTCCCACATCCATACACATTAACAAAATATGCAGTACATACATAAGTTTCATGTCATGTCAGTGTAGTTTTGCTTTAGCAATGTTTGTGTAGAAAAGTGCCAAGCATAATAATAATTGTTATTGCCATGTTGTTCGCAACATTTTTCAGATCACAAGTTGCATTAGTGCTGGGTAACATGTCAGGGATCCCAACCAAATCAATAATCTTAAAAGAAATACTAATGAAGAATATCTGCCAAGGAGTTTGAGGAACAAATATAGATGATTGATAGCTGTATCATATTATAACCATGATGTAATTTTGAGGTCATAAAGCACTTTCAAATGGAGCAGTAAAAGCAACCCACTACTAAATACTGGGAGCAAAGGAGGAAAATTGGGGGTTGCACAAAGGACTTAGACATTCGGTTTCATTACCCCCTTCCCTAAAGAAACTACAGAGTGCTACAGAATAATGAGATTAAATAAAGGCTTCTGTGGTAATTTCATTTTCTATGAGGAAATAAAAAAGTCATTAGCCGTTTAATAAGGAATATCTTGCTTAACTATTAAAATAAAAGATAAACATCAAATAAGTCTGTCAATTGTTTTTCGCAGATTTTATGTATTCATCTCAAAAGATTCAGACACGATCTTATGTTTTCCACAAAAATTGGAACTCATGTATTCTTTCCTTTGGAAGGACTTGATCTTCAACCTTTTCTTACTAAAGATAGTCCTGCTCAAATAGCAGTATATGACCTTTTGTCTGTCATCTGCCACCATGGAACTGCAATCAGTGAGTATACATAATCAGTATTTTCATAGGCTATGCGTACGGTACGTTACATTTTATGCAACTGATGTAAAAATTTTATTACATTAATCTGTACCAATCTGCTTTTCCTGCAATTTTAAAACAAAAAATTCTCTTAATTTGTTCTTTAATTTAGATGGGCATTATATAGCTTATTGTCGAAATAATTTAAATAATCGATGGTATGAGTTTGATGATCAAAGTGTCACAGAAGTAACAGAATCAACTGTCCAAAATTCAGAAGCTTATGTTCTCTTCTACAGGTGAGAAAGCAAGTGTGAAGTTACACAACAGTGATTAGATGCAGAGGTTGTCATTGTCAGCGAAAGCATCATTTGAGTAGAGTTTTGCTTAGTCGATGCTCTCACAGGAAGAAAAAGAAGGGAGACAGTACTGCAAATCTGTTTTAATATGTTTTTCTCTGGTTCTTAAGAGTTCAGCTTAACTCAGATATTTGGAATATATCAAGATTTGAAGTACCTTTGCTTTTATAAATTGAAAATTAACACATAGTATCCAATATTGACTTTAGCTGTCTTAAAGTTAATATTTTTAGTCAAACAAAGTACGGTAATACAGATCTAAAAAGGATTCTTGGTTTATTTCAACTCAAACTTGGATGAGGTCCTTTTAATCATCAACATGTAGAGATTACTTGTTGTTAACAGTATTCATTTCAAAACAGCATACATATTAACTAATGTTAATATTGTGTCTTTTCAAAAGAAAAAGTAACGAAGAAGCTAAAAAAGAGAGAGAGAGAGTGTCAAGCCTTAATGTTATGGAACCAAGCCTCCTTCAATTTTATATTTCACGTTTATGGCTGAATAAATTTAGAACTTTTGCTGAACCAGGACCTATTTCAAATAATGATTTTCTCTGCATACATGGAGGTGAGACTGCAATCATATAAAACTATTCTCCTATGAAGATAACTTTTCATTATCTGGAACAATAAATCCTACTGCTTTCTGTAGCTTGAGGTTTTGACCATTATTTTTGCCATCCTGTGTATTTTTGTCCTTACATCTTTTAATTGGAATTTTTATTCTGTTAAATGAGAATATCACTCTGTAGTCAATTTGTTTTTTTGATTATCCAGAAGATGACAGCCTGATTTTTTCTTATGTGGAATCCATTTCTTCAAATGTAAAGCTAACTGTGTCACTATTAGAATGACAGACATAAACTTTGGATAACTTACTAGTTGAAAGTAAAAAATATATATGTCCTTAATTACTACTTGTGACTTGTTAGGTTACAGTTTAATTCTGTAGTAAGATAAATTAGATTGCATCTATCTGTGGGATAGAAACTCAGAATTATAAATTTGACTGCATAGTAAAATGGGGTGGGAAAAGATGCATTTTGCTTTTTAATAATTCTTACATTAAGAATTTACTTTAATTGTTTAGAAACAAAATTATCCCAACCTTCAGAAAGATCAATTTAAATTAGAAATTCAAGATTATCAGTCAGCTTAATTTGGTCCTTTGTTAGTAAAGATTGTCATTTTTCTTGAATTCCACAATGTGATATGCAATATTAACAAAATTTAGAAATTTAATTAATAATTTTGGTCAGTTATACAAAACAAACTGCAAGGATGCCTACATTCAGAATCATTAAATTTATTGTCAGGGTAAAAGTAGAATTTGCTTTTTATTGATTGATGGAAATAAGGCTTTGATTTTCAGTCACAAATTTGGCGTTCTCTATTTTTAACTTAAATTGTTGTCAAAAAATGTTCATGAAATAGTTTTGCTTTTGATTGTTTTTATGTACCATCTTTTAACCACAGTTAACAAATTTAGAAGAACGTAAATCCCAATATTTGTTTTTTTTGCATATATTTTATTGATTTTTAAAAATATAAATCACTTAATAGTTGGTAAACAGTGTACTTGCTGGGTTTACATTTGTAAATTAAAATCATTAACAATTGGTTTCTATAATCCATAATCCACATAGTACATTTAGTTGATTTCCCCTTTTCCCTAAAATGTCTTCTTTGCAAACCTTGAATTAATACAGTTCTTATTATTTTGATAAATTACATATATGATTTTTCCCAATATTCCTAGAAATAATGATCACATTAATATAATATTTCTTTTCTATATAATCATTCTGGTTGCCTCATCTTATATCCTGTTACAATCCTTATTTAGATTTGTTTCTCCCATAAAGTTCAAAGTATTCTTGCTGGTTAAGATTTTCTCAACAATTAATTACATTTAAAGATTTAAATCCATTTTTCCCATATAAACCATCTCAACACTTTTACATTTCTTAAAGAATAGGTAAAAACAGTAAAGAAAAGGAAAAGAGAGCAAGAGTAAAGAAACATAAAAAGTAAAATACTACTTAAAATATATATTCCTACTAAGCTAATATATATTCATTCCCAAAATTTCTTATTCTTTTTAACCATAATTAAAAATATATTTAATCTTTAAATATTCCATTTAATATATCTAGTCACCTAATCCTTTAGCTGTTATTCAAAACATTTTTTTCTTTTTTATACATTATAATTTCCCTAAATTCAAACACATTTAATTATCTAAAAAAATTCCTTCATCTAAGCCATTTCAACAGTATTATATTACTTATATCAAGAAATAAAATAAAAAGGGGGGGGGAGCATACAGTATTATTTAAGGAATTCATCCCTCTTAGAATGACATATGTATTCAGAATCTTTTCTATTTCTTTAACCATATTCAAACAAATGTTTCTTTTTTATATATTCCCTCTGGTAGATCCCATCATCTATATTCTTAATTTTCACTTTAATCTTTTTCCTTTGACCAGTATCTTTCTTGATCAATGTGTTTTGCTGAATCAAAATTTTTCCCCATATATTCATGACTGTTGCTGTAGGTATAAGAAGTAAATCGAATAGAGTATCTTTATGAGGCTTTTGCCTTTCCATGAATCTTGAAAATCTTTTTCTTTTTCTCCTTCTTTGCTTCTCTTATCACTTCCTTTCTCTCTGATGTTTTCAAAATCTCTACATTCCATTTTATCCAATCCGTTTTTTTGTCCTCAGATTTATTTTGTAGTATTAAGGGATGAGTTGTTTTTTTCCATTTCTTGTAAAAAAAAATTCCCCACTAGGATTAAATCATGTTTTCTTGCTTTGTTAAGTTCCGTCTTTGAGTCTCTATTTTCAATTTTATGTCCACTTATTTGTTTTGTCTGCTCCTTCTCTGTTGTTGTTTCCTGGAAGTTTTTTTGTTGTAGAGTTAACTTAGAAATAGATTGATTTATATTTTCAAATTTATTTTGGATTTCTTTGTGATCTGAACTCAGTGTTATTTGAATTAATTGCAGTATACTATATATCTCCTCCTGAGAGGTATTTATGTTTTCTTGGTGTATTCTATCTACATGTCTCTGATTCATGATGGCCAAAAGCTGAAGTTTTCCTTCTTATCTGCAAATAGCTTTAGAGTCCCGGTTAAATAGATATTTGTAATCCAAAGAGTTCAAAAAAGATTTTTTTTTTTCTAAAATTTATAATTCTCTTTTTGTCTGCAGCTCAGATTGTTGTCTTTTTTGTCACAGCTGTTCTTTGTTATTAAAGCTTTGAAGGTCACAAACACAGATTAGCTTTTCCCAGGTTTTGGCAAGTTCTCTATGGAAATCATCTGTAATAATCTTCATCCACCACTAGGTGTCAGCATCTATTTAGTTTTCAATATGAACAATGGTCTTTAAAATGAGAGTCTTAACCATTCAACAATTTTAAACTTGTCCAAAGTTAATTTTTAGCTTTCAAGTTTATAAATTTATTTCACTACCATATATTTTGATCCTCCATGGAAATTTTAATTCGCTGCTTCCGTTAGTATAAGGGTGGGGTGGAAGTATCCCTCCTTCACTTTCGGAGGTATTTTGCATCTTGGGGATCTTTTCCAGGATATTAAGTGTAGAATAGAAAAGGAAAAATCAGATTCCTCACCCAGTTTCAAGCACGCTGTTTACTGTTGTGCTGGTTAGTTCTTTTGGACTTTGGTTGCAAGTAGCTTGGGCTGATCGGTGAAATACAGCCTTTCTCTTGTCGGGTTAGAAGGCTTTGCCCAAGACGAAGGGAACGACGGCCGTCATTCCAGAGTCGCCAGGGCACCCTTCTTTCTTCACCGGCTCTCTGGGGCGGCTTGGACCCATTAGGGTCTCCAGGCAGGACAAAAATTAGCCGTGGGGATGCGGCGGTCCGCAAGCTCGCGAGCAGTCACTACAGTGCAGGACCGGACGTCCCAATATTCATCTTTAGAAAGACACGGTAGCTAATATATTAGCTTTAATATAAAACAGTGGGAGGTTGTTTCTTTCACTCAAAGATGTTTTATACTTTTGCTGCTGCTGACAAACTGTATTACTTGAAGGTTTCTACTCCCCTTTAAGTAAATCATATTTAATTTTTTAAAACTATTTTTCCATAGGAGTTCCTCCATACAAAGCTTCTTTTATAGAAGATCTGGTTGTAATGCTTCCTCAGAACATATGGGATAATTTGTACAGCAGGTAAACTTTTAATCGTGAAACAGATTACATTTGATGCCTGAACATTATCAAAGAGATGGTAATTGTAAAATCTGCATATAGTGTACTATAGAACATTATACTGAATCCTTTGGTGGACTGGCACTTTCTAAGCCTCTTTAATCCAGCAAAGCATCTATAAACAGAAGGCAGATTTACTGTTTTCATTTATTCTCTTGAATGCATCCTCCTCTACTACCCATCAGATAGTGTGTGGATGGGCATGAGACAAGGATGATTCAGGACTAGGGAAAGAAAAAAACCAATTAATTTCACTTTGTTTCTAAATACAAAGACATCTGACAGTTCAAACAGCAATCTGTGAATAGAATGATGTGATTAGGTATTATAGTTGCATTAGTTTAGTGTTGCTGTTTTCAATAGAATAACATTTCTATCCCCAGTAAGTGTTTAGATTTATTTCACTGTAGTTTAATTTAAGCTTTGATCTATCGTTGAATGGCTAGGTTTTCTTTAAAATGCATCACTTAATTGCATTTGGAGATTTTCTTTTTTTTAAAAAAATAGTATATTAGCAAAGTAGGACAAAAACTACTATAAAATAATTTATTATGTTTCAAACTTTTTTGGTCAAAATATGTATAACAAATCAAAGATTCTGAAGCCACAAAGAAACAGTACAATGAAAAATGTATTAGAAAATAGAATAAAAATAAGCAATATTGTTGTGTACATGATCTGGACAAAAGTGAACAGTAGAACCACCCTTATTTCTAAGTTAGGTGTAAAAAAGGACATTCACATTTTGATAGAACTAGTTTGGGAATAATAGATATACCGTGCACAACTAATTCAGAGATGTGTAGCTTATTTTTACTAAAATTAAAAAAATATGAACAAAAAACGAGTTTCCTAAGTATAGTGTTTGATTCTATAAAACCTAAAGAATATGGGGATTTATTTAATAATTTATTATTACAGGTATGGTGGAGGACCAGCAGTTAATCATCTGTATGTATGTTATACATGTCAAATGGAAACAGAAAAAATAGAAAAAAGACGGAAGACAGAACTGGAAATGTTTATTCGGGTAAATATGTTTTTTCTATCTTGTTAAATTATATTTGTTTGAGTTACAAATATTTAAATTAATAGCTTTTATCTTGATACATTGTGAGCTACATAAACAACATTTTTATTAATTTCATACATTTTCTTTGTCCCCAAACAGTTTGAGTGCTTCTTCAAAACAATGCAGTGAGATATGGACTTGAAAAGGGAAAATAAAATACATATTCTACCCCAGTTCTTTCACTAGTAGGACCCATCAAAGGACAAAGTTCCATTGCAAATAGAAAGTGAACATCCAAACCAAGCTTAATATTTTGAAATTATTCAAAATGATTCATAATTACTCTTGATAATAAAAATGTAAAGTTTCATATTTTCTTAGCATCCCATTTTGGCATGTCATAATAGAATTTCAGAACTGAGAAAAAATCATAGAATATTTGATTTACAATCTGTGAAGAACAGCTTCTAATTGAAAAGGAAATAGTTATTATATGAGGAAGCATTACACACGATATGTAAAAGCAACAGTATGAAAATTTCAGGAGCTGAAGATTTTTTAAAGATGTATATAATCCATTTGTTTTCAATAATACATTTTTAAGTATAATATTATTAGAGCTTATACAATGGTGCTTAAAAGTTTGTGAACCCTTTTGAATTTTCAGTATTTTTCTTTATCTAATTTTAGCACTTGTATGGAGAACAGATTTTAGGTCATATTTATGCAGAAATTTAAAGAGTTGGTGAACTGTTAAGCAACATTGTATACCCTAAGTCAGTGATGGCGAACCTTTTAGAGACTGAGTGCCCAAACTGCAACCCAAAACCCACTTATGTATTGTCGGGTGCCGGGTGGGAGTGGCCCATTGGGTGGGTGTGGCCCATTGGGTGGGCGTGGCTGTGGTGGTAATGGCAGACTGGGGGGAACTAAAAATGTCAATCAATCAATTCCAACTTTGCGAGATCTTTTTTTTCCCCGCAAGAAGTTAAAATTGATTGAACCTTTTTTTTTTGCACATGGCGGCGGAGGCCTAAAGCGAAAAGGTTTTATAAAACCCAGCTAAAGGCCTAGGATTGGGCCGACGGCGCATGTGCCCACAGAGAGGGCTCTGCGTGCCACAGGTTCGCCACCACTACCCTAAGTTTTAATGGTAACTAGACAATCCTTGACCATTGAGTCATTGTTTCAGAGATTATTTCCTTCTTTAAAATTCAGCAGATATTCATGGAAGCATCTGCCTTGAAAGTAGCCCATGTAGAATTGTATAGCACAGTCAAACATCAGGAATTGACCACAGGAAATGTATTATATCATAAAATGTTTTATGGTAATTTTTATGTCATAAAATGTTTTTCAAAATTTGTTAAACTTCAGTTCCAGATTTTGGACACATCCCTTAGGTTAGGCCATTTGAGATACTTTGATTCAAAAACCGTTGCTCTATGATGCACTGTTTCACCCAGTTAAAGATTACACATAGGGGTTTTGTAGTGTAATTGGCAACCCTTGATTAGCTGGACCGTCCTTCCAGAAATATCTCCTTACTAGGTTCCTCAATGCTTTCAACAGTGACAGAGCTCCTAATGTACTGCCTTCATTGGAAAAGTTGAGATACCTTCAGAAATTTATCTGCCTAAAAAATAGCCCATGTTGAGCTGTATACCAGAGCTAAACATCAACAAGGGAAATGTTTTATGACATTTTGTATATGCCATAAACTGTTTTATGATTGTTATGTCATAACATATTTCATAAAATTTGCAAAATTTCTATTCCATGGATGTCGTAGCCTCTGGATTTTGGATGCTTTCTGTAAGCTAGCCCATTTGAGGTACCTTGGTTCAAAATTTGTTGCCTTACGATGCACCGTTTCACTCAGTTGAAGGTTACAGGAACGATGAGGTTTAGAAGTATATAGATACATTAGCAGGCACTATGTAGAGATATGGTTTTCTTTTATTCATCTCAATAACTTTTCTTTTTCTAAATCACAATAGGAACATTGATCCAACACTTTTTAAGCATTTAATTTTGAATATGCATTTACTATTTGTAATTTTGGAGAGTTTTGAGGACAGTAACTGTGAATCTGAGACAGCTATGTTAGGGTTGTTAACATCTGCTTTTAGAATTTTTTTCTCTGTCTCTCAGTTGAATAGAGCATTCCAAGAGGAGGAATCTCCATCTATATTCTATTGCATCAGTATGCAATGGTTCAGAGAATGGGAAGCATTTGTGAAGGGCAAGGACAGTGGTGAGTACTTTTGTAATTCAAAGAGACTGCAAGCAAATGCTGTATAAAGATCACATAGTTTTAATTAGGTAGTAAATACAGTAAAATCACAGGGCAGTGTAATGAATTCTGCACAAGTTAAATAAAATAGAAAATGGACCTAATACGAGTACATGGCAACTATGCATATAGATAAATAGTTCAGTTTGGATCTGTAGTTTAGGGAGACTTCATAAAGGGCTTAGTAGGTGGATTTCTTTCAGTTACAAACAACATTTTTTAAACTTGTATGCATCTGTTTCAAATTATACACCCATGATTGAAATGTGTATTTTGCTACATTTTATTATGTGGAGTTTTTAAATAATTTATAAAATATGAGAGAGATTTTCTTTGAGGCTTTTGTTTGTTTAAATAGTATTATTATCTTACATTGTAACATACTTTTTATTTCATTAGATCCTCCAGGTCCTATTGACAATACCAAAATTGGTGTCGGTAAATGTGGTTTGCTTGTTCTGAAACAAGGTATGAATACACAGATAGTTCTCTGCATGCAAATTTACCAGTGGTCATGTTCATTTATGATCATTTTGTGTATGATCTGTACATTTTTCCTATGGAATTAACCATTCCATAAACAAATAATCCCCTTCTATTCTTAAAAGTACAGAATATAGAGGAATGAGGAATTCAAACAAAAAATAAAAAAACAAAGAAGAGGGGGTCAATTTATTTTCCAAAGCACCAGAAGGCAAAGCAAGAAACAATGGATAGAAACTAATCAAGGAGAAAGCAACCTGGAATTAAGGAGAAATTTCCTAACAGTGAGAACAATTAACCAATGGAATAGCTTGCCTTCAGAAGTTGTGGGTACTTCATCACTGGAGGTTTTTAAGAAAAGACTGGACAGCCACTTGTCTGAAATGGTATAGGGTCTTCTGCTTGAACAGGGAGTTGCACTAGAACAAAGGTCTCCAACCTTTTTGGTTTGGCAGCCCGTAAAGGGAGGCAGGCACTGCTACGTGCGCACTTGCAAATGGGCCACGTGCGCATGCAAAAATGACCCCCATGTACCTATAAATGGGCCACGCTCGAACGCATGCGCACATGCAAACGGCCACACGAGCACATGTGCGAACGGCTGCGTGTTGCAAATGGGGCGGCGCTAGCACTGTCGGAACGCTATGGGCGGCACTAATGCCGTTGGGACATTCTGGGGTGGGGCAGCGCTAGTGCCGGCGAGATGCTCGGGACGGTGCTAGCGCTGGTGGGACACCGGGTGGCACTAGTGCTGGTGGGACACTCGGGGCGGGGTGGTGTTAGCGCCGGTGGGATGCTCACGGCGGCACTAGCTGAGTGTAGGGGGGGCGAGTGCAAGCACCATCCCTTCACGTGGCTTGGTGGCCATTTTGGGGACCCCTGCACTAGAAGACCTCCAGGGTCCCTTCCGGCTCTATTCTGATTGATTGATTGAATTCATTGGCTCTCCAGTTAGCCTCTCGTACAAATTCACTATAATCCACATCTTCACATAATGTAGAGAAAAGAAGAAATTACTTACATTATTCTCTAGCCTTCAGCTATAATTAAAAAAATTTTTAATAAAATTTTTATTGATTTTTGTAATTAAACAACAAATACCAATATTATGCATTTACATACACAAGCAGAAAAAAAAATAATCCAAGTCTTAATTAAAATTTCTTTAAATACTGCTGTGTCAACAGGTTAGATTATAATCTAGTTGAATTAACTACTAAATAGGAGCAGTACTTGAAATCTGTATTTGACACTTGTCATTGCTCTTAAAAAGGAACTCTGAATTTGTCTCTAAAAGTCTATATGCAGTTCAACATGACTTGTAGAGAAATAGCTTTATCATCTGTCGCTATAATGCTTTTCTGAACATACTTTTTTTTGTTTAAAAATATGGACACTTCTACCTTTGTGGTGCAAAAATTAAAATTTGAAAATGTGTGAACAGGTATTTTAATATGTAAAATTTGTCAGAGAATTATCTCACTTCAAGATTCGCTATAGGTTCCCTTTATATAATGACTCACAAACACAAAACAACATCAAACGGTAGATAATAGGTTGAGCTGTATCATTTGTATCACAGCAAACAGTTACAGACTGTTCCAGATAATATTAAACTTGAGCTTTTTATATTATGTATTTATAAATACTGAAGTGCTTTCCAGAATTAATCTTTTAAAATGTCAGGTGAACTTTATCGAAATATGTGTGTCTTTTAGGAGCTGATTCTGGACAGATTTCCGAAGAAACATGGAATTTTCTAAAGTCAATCTATGGAGGAGGCCCAGAAATCATACTGCGACCACCTGTTGCGCAAAGTGAATCTGAATCATTACAGACGGAAGATAAAGTAGAATTAGAAACACGTAGACTGTAGCTATCAAATCAAGGAATGAATTCTTATAAGATACCTTCTGTTTAGCAACATACATTCCCCCAATTTTTCAAGTTGCTGTTTTTATCTTTTTTTTCTGTGAAATAAGAGAATGGCAGGCATTTTATCTATGGAAAGTGAATTGAAACACATATTGGTCAGTGACCATAATCAAGAACTGAACTGAGATTGAAACCTCTAATATACAAATTATAAATATTAGAACTTTTCAAAGAGACTTTGGAATTGTGATCTTATTCTACATCGTTGTATATATATATATATAAAATTTATGTGTTATAAATGTAATTGATCTTTTCACTAGAACTATAAATTACCAGGCCCTCTCCATTCAAGTTTTATCAAGACAAGTTGTCAAGGTTATTGAACATCATTTGATGGAAAGGTGCATTAGTTAGCAATTAAGAAAATAGAAATAATAAATGTTGTATAAAAACTCAGGAATAGTAATGTTTTCTTTGTGTGTATCAGATATGTAAACAATTCAGATGAATCACTGTTTCAGTCAGCAAATATAAATAATCTATGTACTGTTTAAATGCTCTAATATGTTTTTGCCGTATATAAATTATCCTCAATAACGTGTAACTGAACAGGTCTATAATCTCTAGAAAAAAATGATTTTAAGAGCATGAAATGGGTACATTAATTGCTCATGCAATTTAGGATGTTTATAGTCTTTTTTAATTCAATGCATTAATAGTTCCACGTGGAGAAAATTTATAGTAATGCAGTGCTCATTGGCATGATATATGTCAGATGTTGAATGCATTCAACAAGATTGCAAAACATTCTAGATTATTCATATTGAAATGTTGAATGTCATCCAAATGATTTTTTCTTCCTGAATATTGCCACGGTATAGACAATATTATGAAATGCTAGTTTAATAAAAGTCATTTCTAAAATTGTATAAAGTGTTTGAACTTCAAATCAAATAAAGATATGTATCGCACATTCATCCGACTGAACTTCAGAGAAAATGGAAGACAAGATTCATTTTGACTGGAAAAACCTTTGAAAAATCACCCTTGTATAGAAATTGTTCATAAGCTAAAATTAGGAAAAGAAAAACTTGCCTTGTTAAATTGATCTTGTGCATGAAAAGGAATACTTTCATTTCAAATAATTATAGGAAAAATAGAATGAAACATATAAAATGTACCAAATCTAATTTTAATTATTTTTCAATTTAAACTATTAACTTGTACTATTAGGAGCTGAGATGCATAGTA
Source organism: Protobothrops mucrosquamatus (assembly GCF_001527695.2). NCBI lineage: Eukaryota > Metazoa > Chordata > Lepidosauria > Squamata > Viperidae > Protobothrops > Protobothrops mucrosquamatus. The sequence goes on from NW_015386984.1 coordinate 361,025, forward strand.
GGTACAAGTATTGTAAGGTTGGCTCAAGACTCTTATTATGTTACAGCAACACTATTCATCCCTGATATTAGGAACTAATGTTACACGTTTGCATTTAAACCTTATTTCAGAAGTTACAAAAGGTAAGAAAAAGTTCTGTTTTTTCATTCTCCTTCCATTCCATAGATTCCATAGATGTTTTAAACATAGATAAATACAATCACTTTGTGAATGGAAAGATTAAAAATTCTATAGCATTATAACATTGATTGATTGTGGAAAAACAATCTTTGCTGAATATATCTTGCCATAATTGATCATAATTCTAAACAAGTTTTACAAGATGCAAATGCAATAATTTGTCCTGAAGTAGTTTTGCCAAGCAACATTAGTAATACTTGAGGATCTGCATTCATCAGTGTTGTGCTTTGGGTGCAAGCAAACACAAATGTAGCTTCTGCTTTCAATATCTCAAAAAGTATTCACAGCTTTTCTGTAATGTAAATCCATTGCTGAGAGTAGGTATTGGTGATACCCTGTGATGGACTGTGCCTACAAAGGAGGTGATGGTGTGGTGGGCTACAGTGAGGGGCAGTTTCCCAAGAGGGAGTTCATTCCAAGGAAAGGGGCAAAACAGGAGACAACACACCCCACAACTGGATAGGAATCAAGAGATAGCCACTCCTAGAATCTCTCAGGGTATATCCATTAGGGTAAGAGTAGTAACTTGGGTTCAGTCTGGCAAGATCTGTCCATTTGGTGTGAACAAATAAAGAAATGGGCTTTAGCTGGATTGTTTTATGTTCTTGGGCTGGGTCTAATAAATCCTTTATTAAGAATGAAGAAGGAAGGAAGGATTTCTGAGGCTCCCTACCAGCTTCCCACAAGGAAACTCAATGGGCAAGCCATCAGGAAATCGGAACTTGCTCCTATTCCCGCTGCTTTTTTGTCCACCACCCACTTGACATTTCCTGTTGGTTTGATGAGAAACTTAATGAGTATACTGAATATTGTCAAACCAGCTGTATATCCATTTAATTTTCTTGCCAACCAACCACTTTTCGCTAGTTTACAAAGTAGAATATCATGGAATATTTTGAATGCATTACACTAATGTTCCTACCATCAATTGAGGAAGTTAACCATTTTAGAAAATGAGATATAGTTTAGCATGGCTTCCCAAAAGGGGTGGAAGCCACAGTATTATCACCATAAAGGAAGCCATGCCCAGACTGTCTAATGGTTTCATTTAAGATGTTTAAAAAGGGATAATGAGAAAATAGAGATTTGATGAGGCCACGGCCTTAAAACTTAGCCAGAGTCCTCCAGCAGGCTCTTCTGTGTTTACTCAGCCAGATAAGATTACAGTAGAATAAAGGACACAAGTACTTTTTCCAAGCTACTTTAGCAAAATCCCCTACTGGCTCAGTGCCTCAGAAAGATACAGTAATCCATGGTAGTAATGCTACTGAAAGGACCAGAAGAACCAGTTGCAATCTGTACCTAATCCAGTTCCTGAAATGCACTATTCACCAAACAACAAAGGGTTTTAATCTTAAAATTCCTAGCCTGAACCTATACTGGAAAACATTTTGGATGTTCTTTGTAAAAGGTAGGATATTTATTATTTATTGTCACATATTTTGCTAATTGGCAATATTAAGAAAATCTTCAAAACAAAATTATAAAACCAATATACTGTAGTTAGCATTTTGCATCTACACGTCAACAAAGATCTTTATGCATACAATCTATTTAGCCAAAAACTTTTGCTTAAAAAACCTAGAAGCCTGTTGTAATAGAGTAATAATGTGGACTCAAATATTCAACTTCTTTCCTTCCTTCCTTTCCTTCCCTCCCTCCTGTCAGAGTTGAGAATAGTAAACAAAATCTTGTACAAAATATGGTTTTGTTGAACAATGCAGCATATACACATACACGATTTAATTTCATTCTAGGTATCTTTTCATAATATGCTGTATCAAACCAAGATGTCCTGGTTCCCATAGCAACATATCCCTCTTCTCCCTGCTTTTCAAATAATAGATCAGAAAAAATTGAAACCCTGGGTACAGTGAGTTTTACATATGATTTCATCTTACTACTGCCTTCAAAAGCATGTACATATTTTAAAAGGAGATTCTCAGTCATTTTTAAAAATGAGATTTTCAACTACTCTGACTTTTTCCAACCTAATCAGAAGTGGTCAGAACCTTTGAAAACAGAACATTAATTTCCCAGTTTGACAAATTTCAACTACCTTAGGGACAAATGGACTAGATAGAAGCACTTTGTCACAGTCCTGGTATCCAAACCAGTCACTCCAAGGGCCCCATGGATGCAAGGGGACACAAATCTGACAGATTTGTAGATTTTAAGCAACACCATCGGCTATCCCAGAAGATACTGTTACATTAATAAGAAAGTGACAATTTGGGCCTGATTCTACTCAAAGTAGTACCACCACATACTGAGAATGTATCATTAAGTTTTACAGATTAGTATAACTGATGTCAGATTCAGTTCTGGATGCCCCACATTATATTGGCAGAGCCAAGGAGAAAGAACTAAAATCAGTTGAAACTGAATCTAAAAATCCTGGACATGAAGTGCCTGAGGTAAGCCAGCCAGCCATACAAAGTCTTTGCCTATCAACAAACATATTAGGATGAAATATGGTTGTCATCTGCTTTCCCCCTCAGCCATCAGAACTTGCTACACACCTGATGCAAAGCTTTAAACAATCTCCCACATCCAAGAGTCTCATGGAAGAAATGCAATATTCCTTCTTGAAAGAAGAATATATAATTGACCGTTGTGAAGCAACTATCCATTATTTACAGAAAAAGGAATCAGTCAGAAGCTTTTATCTATGCAGCAATCTAATCCAATTGAGCAGATCTAGTGCCTCCATGCCCCCAACCATTCTGGGGGTTCTAATGATTGAAGAGGGGCAAAATTGCTTGGATTGTTTAGGAGGAGGAGGAACAAGTGTGGAAGATCATGTCCAGGTTTATGTGATACTGCATTTATTATAGTTTGTTGAGTGAGTCAAATATATATATGATATAAAAACTGAAATGTATCTAGTTGATCTAACCAGATGTGATGGATTGTGTTTTTACAAGTATTTCAAATTCTTGTATTGTCTGCATAATTCCACAGATAGATTTCTCTCTCTGAGAAATGTCTCCTTTCTTGAAACTCCACTTTTATTGCAAGTAATGCTTTTAAAAAAAAAAAAAAAAAAACAACCAAGGGCTTTTAAGTTACAAGGTAGTCAATACTGGTTGAACATCAGAAGAAAATTCCTAACAGTAAGCACCATTTAATAATGGAATAGGCTGCCTCATGGAATAATAATAAAATATTTTTTGCTAGAGCTATTTAAAGGCAGGCAGAGATGTGGCAAAATGGAATTCCTGGAACAGGTGATCTCTAAAGTACCTTCCAACATACTATGATTCTAATAAATTCTTTGTCTTATTTAATTCTTGGAAGTTTCTGAGAAGACAACACTTGGGCAGGCATTCTCTATGAAGTAAAAGATTGGAGTTTCAGAAAACAGATGGCTCGTAACTAAAAATAATTAATCAGCATAGCACTTTTTGCATAATTGTCCTTTGAAAGCCTTGCTGAGTTCAGTAAGCTCTTTTCAAATAAATATATATAGATTCAAGCTTTTGGCTCAGTAACTCAAACATCAGTATGGTATATATATAACGTGAATTTTTAACAACCAAGACATGAACTATAAGGATATATATAGTTTGGAAGGAAAGCATTTACTGCAGAATTATGTATACTTTTTAATATTTTTATTCACTGTTCGCGCAAGAAGGTGAAAGTACAGTATCCTCCATGTTACATCTGATGCATCTTGACACTGAAAAGTTAATGTTGGGTTTTCTTTCTTATAGGCTAAAACTCTAACTCAGTCTTCTCCAACAGGATCTTTTCAGATGTGCTGGAATACAACTCAAAATATTTTGCTCAACTGCTCCCCTCCCCCCCAAAAAAAAATATTTAAACGGTTATACAACACGATATTCAATTTTTCCATAAAGTTAAAATCCTATATATTACATCTTCCATAAAACATTCAGAGCAGAGAAGTACAGATGTTATATGATGCATGTTATCATCTCCTATGCATGTTTTACATGATTTCCACTTTCCACTGTACAGGAAAGACAGATTGGAAAGTTAAACAACTCATTTTTCAGTTTAGACAAAAAGCTTGTCTCTAAAACACTCTTAATTCGAGTCTTGTGCAAAAATGGATCTTCTAAAATCCTACACAACTACATATTTGTCAAAAATATGAAGTTCAACATTTGAAATTTTGAATTTTAAATATTTAATTCTCATTTTAACTGTCTAATATAATATTTATATATAGATGTTAGGTTTTTATGCCTTACATGTACACTTTCATGGCTCATTCTGTGAAGAAGATGGGCAGTTTCTAAATGTGGTAAATAAAATATCAGAAGAGATTTCTTTCATGAATCTGGAGAAGACTATTGGACAATTACCCAATTCAAAAGTCATTACTATGTATTCAAACTTGCCATACTATACCTGGAATCAAAAGCAATTAAACACTATATTTATGGTTTCTTTTTTACGAAGTGTATATCCTTGTGGTATTCCAATATAATTCATTATGCTATTATCTTGCAGAGATAAATATTCACGAATAAATAAATATTCAAAAGGTTTTAGCATGCCAGCAGTTTGCCATCTGGTGATCACACCAGCTTATTCTGCCCAAGTATTTTCTGCAATTCAAAGCATATTTACTTAGGATGGGTATCTCTTAATTTAATTAAATGTATTTTATTTTTCAAGATTCCCTTCAATGTTATCACAAAAATAAACAAGAATTAAATCATATTCCAATGTTTATATTAAATTAAACCCTACACCAAAAGAAGAGCCACAATAACATCTGTACAGGTAGTCCTCGACTTGTGACAATTGAGCACAACATTTCTGTTGTTAAGTGAGATATATAAATATGAACCAGTTGCCAAGCATCTGAGGTCTGATCACATGACCATGGGGATGCTGCAACAGTCGTTAATTGAAAAAAATGGTCACAAGTCACTTTATTCAATGAATGGTCACTAAATGAACTGTTGTAAGTCGAGGATTACCTGTACTGGATATCAAGGTTCCCCGATCTGAGGCCATCCAGGCCCATAATTCCCAGCCAGGCTAGGGAAGGGGCTTTTTTTAAAGCCCGCTGGCCCACAGCGGTATATAAATCTGGAGAGAGGTGGGGGTGGGAATAACTTAGCGAGAATTCGCCGGCAGAAACCCGGACCTCGCCTCCTCCGCTCCCCGCCAGGGCAACGACCGGACCTGCAGCGCCCTCCAGGCCGCTTGTTTCTCGCCCGCCTGTTCTCCGAGGAGAGAAGCGGAGCACGGCAGCCGCAGTAGGGCAGAGCGGGCCGTCCCTCCGCGGCTCCGCAAACCTCCGGCCTCTTCAGGGCGGCCCCGTCACCTTCCTTCAGTCAACCAGCAGGCGGAGCTGCAGGGAGCGGCCCCCCCTTCCACGGGCTGCGCAGGGAATATGGGGGGGGAGGAAGCGGAAGAGGAGCTGCCGCTGCTGCTGCTGCTGCTGAGGGGAGCCCAGCGGGCGTTGTAGTTGGGGGCCAAAGGCTGACGCGTGGCGCGACGGCTGGCTCTGAGAACCAAGAGAAAGAAAGGACTGTCTCGACACCGACAGGATCTGTTTTCGCTCTTACGGCAACCAGGTCAGCCCCCCCCCACCTCCTTAGGGGCCTCAGGGAGGAGGGGGCGAAAGGACCCGGATGGGGTTTCGTTGCAGGACGGGCACAGGGAGGGGCTGAAGAGCAGGCGGCAGCGGGAGGATTATATTCCCATGCGATCTGCGCGTGCGGAGAAGGAAGGGGGAGGAGGCGGAGGGTGAAGCTGCGACTCGCGCGCCCTGTTCGAATCCGAGCCGCGAAAAGGAACGGGAGGAAGGGGGGGGGGAAGGTCGCCTGCGTGTGACGTCACGTCACGTCCCCCTCCCCTCGAGCCGGACCACTCCTCCGCGCGCGGGCGAGCACGTACGGGGCGTTTGTTGTATGTATACAGTGTCTGGGACTCAACGGACACGTGCGCGCCGCGTCTGCCATGTTAGTGCTCGGGACGAGAGGCGGCGGGTGGGCGGGCGGGTTGAGATGGGAGTTCTCGCGAGGTCAGCCCTCGTTCCCGTGGGAGCTTCACCAGAGGCAGGATGGCGGCGCTGCGCTGGGCGTGATGGGTAATAATGGTAACGGGCAACCGGGACGCGGGGAGGGGAGGGAGGGAGGGAGGGAGGCTAGGGGCGGTGCGGTGCGGTGTGCGTGTTACTTGAGTGTCAGCCTCTTAGGTCTGTCGACGCGTGTGGGGCGGGGCCGAACACTGCGGGGAGTTTGATCTGGCAAGAGTTTGCGCGTCTTCGTTGGCTTCTCCCCTCCCCCTCCCCCCCCCGCACGCCTTCCTCCGGTTGGAAAGTGCCCCGCCGCTTTGCGGCGCTTCGTCCCCACATGGTGCTGTTGCGCCCCCTGTCGGCCGCCTGGCCCCTGAGTTTTCGCCCCTAATTCGCACCTAAGGTCTTGAGCTGTTTTGCAACCACTTGTAAAGCTGTTACCTTCGAAAGCTCTGCCCCCCCCCCCCGAGTACAGGGATGCAAAATTGTCAGGACCATCGCTGCTCCTTCTCAAGTGCCTGGGGTCGCTATATAGCAGGGGTAGTCAACCTTGGCTCTTTTATGACTCGTGGACTTCAATTCCCAGAATTCCTGAGCCAGCTTAGCTGGCTCAGGAATTCTGGGAGTTGAAGTCCACGAGTCATAAAAGAGCCAAGGTTGACTACCCCTGCTATATAGCATCCCCGTAGTTGCTGCATTGATGGATGGGATTTGGGAGGTGACCTCAATATATAAGAAAGCACTAAAATAATCCTTCTGCCAGAGCCATGGCTTGCAGTCCTAATGAGTTTCCTATGCTACTTGCCAAGTATGCTAAACACTTATTCTGCAATACTGTGTACCTTGCAACAATTGTCCTTGCGGGTTTTTTTTTAAAAAAAACTACTACTGTATGAAAATAGACAATTCTTTAAAAGACGCCAAGGCAAAGCATGTCAAAGTGCATCAATTTTACGTATCAATATTGTCTGAAGGCATATTTTGTGCTGCTTGCTGCTAGTCTTGTGTGAAGGTGTCTTAATAGATGTTCTCATGTAGCATAAACTATGCTTGTTTAGTAGTCTTTGCTTGACTATGCAGCTAATGAAGCAGGTTTGCAAGTCACATGTAACAAAACTAGCTTGCAGAGACATCTATTTATATGAATTCTGAATTAGTTTCAAAGAGGTAGTTTTACCTGAATTTCCAAACCAAACGTTTTTATTGTTCAGTCGGAACTTCTAGATTTTGGGGGTGGGGGTTGGTTGAAAGTAAAGATTGTTATTTTGTTAACTTTTGGTATTTATAGGTACATTTTTAAATATTTTGGTATAAGTTGCAAATATGTAAAGGGCACTAATGCTTTAACAGGCATCATGCAAAGTTACTGTGTGGTTGCAATTACAAATAGTTTCTTAGAAACTCCATGGAATTCAATAGGAAGAGTGAGATTAAGATGTAATATGGTAAGTATTTTCCTTCTGATCAAGTTGGATTCTTGGTGTCTTCGTGAAAATATCTATATTTTCTTGGTAACAGCCTCTTTTCTTGTTCTGCATTTCCATAGGAAAGATCCAGCCAAATGTCACCAATATATTCATGTACTGTAATAAAAGCTTCAAGATTTTTTTTTAAATCCACTTAATTATTGGATTGCCTGTTAAATTGCTTCTCCTTTTACACTAAGAACATATTTCCATTATGCAACTTGTATACAAAAATGTGGACTGATCTCTTTTATGAAGACTTTGTGTTGTGCAGAAGTACTGCTGGAGAATTATTATTTTGTCCAGGCAGTTGTGTTTCATTATGTTTTTTAATTTTGTTTCAATTATGTCTTTGATATTTTGTAAACCACTGGGTGTCCTTTTAGAATTGGGTGACCTTAACAAGCCAGATAAATGAATAAAATAAAATGTTATTCTGATAGAACAATTAATGCTTTGTCTTCAGTAGTTACATGCTGGTCCAACAAGTTCTAGAATTAGGCTGCTACTGTCCTCCCCCCCCCAGTTTAATTATACAGTATTTGTGTGTGTGTGTGTAGAGAAAGACATATATACATACTACATCCATACACAGACATACTGAAAACTAAGTCACACTGAAATTAATGGAATTGATTTCCAAATAGGTATGCTCTTGAGTGGATTTAATCAATGATATACTTGCCAGAGTCTTAATATTAACAGTCAGGAAAATCAATAGTATAATATATCAAATGTCACATGGAAACTTTGGATATTCCCTTTAACTCTCTATACTGATTGCAATACGATAAGTAATGAATGCATGTGTGTGTTTCATTTTATAAAATACCAACACAAAATTCCCTTCTCTTTAAAGGTACATCAACAAAATGTCTTAGCTATACAACAGAACTACTGACCTGTAGAATGATTGTCACAAAGGATGTCATTATTTCCATTCCTTTTATATATACCAGTTATTTCTCTTCTTTTGGTTGTCATCTGTCTTCTCTCTCTCACTCTTCAAACTAACTCAACTTTCTATCTCTGTCTTAACAAGAATTGCCCAGCTGTAATAATAGTCTACCATTTCATCACATATTTATAATGAAAGCTTACCTCTGCTATCCTTGTAGAATAAAAGATTTAAGAAAAATGGACTGTTCCCCCATCACAAAATAAATACATTCTTTTTATATATCCTGTCTTGTCAAACAACCAACTATCACAATTTTATTGCCTGCTAGTTATTCATGTATATCTTGCTTTTTTATAGCTTTCTTCCAGTTTTATATAACCATATTTCTACCGAGGAAAGCATCATATCACCATTAATAGCTGCTGCTTGTTTAGATTTCCTAATTTCCTCGTCTCCCTGTTGAAACTTTTTCCATTTTCATTTTTCCAAGTGATATTGGAAATAGCTGAAATGGTATTAGCTGTTGTCCATTGTGGAATTGTAAAAATCACTTTATAATCTCATGTGAAAAAGTAGGAAAAATGATATTTTACTAGAGTAGGTTTTAGGATTGTTTCATCCAATCTTGTACTTTAAAATTTTTTAAATTATGTGGGTTTTTCCCCCTTATTTCAGTGTCCTTTTCATCATCATCTTATCTTACCATTTTGATCTTTTTCTTCCATTTATACTTAATGTGATTGCTTGACATCATCTGGAGAAATTTCTTTTAGTATTAAATGCATTGCTTCTTAAAGCCAAGGAATCTTTCTTTTTTTTTTTCCTCCTTCAAACTCATGCTCCTATTTTGTACTATTTTCTGTAGTCTCAATAACTATTGTGGTTGACAGTTCTTTTTTTCCTGGCATTCCCCTTTCTTAACAGCAGTCATTTACCGTAGTTTTCTTCTGCCGTCTCACCTGAAGCTTTTATTACTGCTTCTGTTTTCTGTTGTACCGAAAGTCCTTGACTTAAAACCGTGACACATTCAGTTTTACAACTTTTTTTTGATGTGGTCATTAAGCAAATAACCATAGTTGTTAAGTGAATCTGTGGTTGTTAAGTGAATCCATTATTCACTGCGGGACATTTTTGCCAAAAACCAGAAGTGAATGCTAGTTTTTGGCAAAAATGTCATAAACCATGATCGTGTGATTACAGGACACTACAAATGGGCATAAATGTGTGCTGGTTGCAAAGTGCTTAAAATGTCCTGTAGCTCCGAAGGGCACTGCTGAGACTTTGGAACCCAATCTTAAGTACCTTTGGGGGGGGGGGGTGTTCCATCATAATTTTTGAACGGTTGCTAAGCTTCCAGTCATAAGTCAAGGTCTACCTGTTTCTTCATGGTTTTTAGCAACCAAATCTATATGCATTTCTACTTCCCATTCCATATTTTTTATTCTGTTTTTTTTTTCTTCTGTAGCCATTTGTTCTAAAATGTCTCAACCTTCTACTTTCCTTTAACCTGCTTTTTTCAACTTTGTTTCCCATATACAGCCGGTGCTTTCTGCCTTAGCTACTTCTGTTGTCATTTGTTTTTCTACAGTTGTCATATGTCCAGAACATATTTTTTCCATTCTTTGCAAACATCAGACACAATTGTTTTCCAAATCTATTCATTGTTGGCTTTATTTCCTGTTATACAAAACTTGGGTATAAATATCCACAATGTATTTTAATGTAGTAAATTATACAACTTCAATACCATTATATCTATTGGAATTATAGTGGATGTAGAAAGCTTATATGTTATATTAACAGTGGAATGCTTGGTAAACCTAGTAAAATGCCAGATTTTTGAGATGTAAAAAAATCAGACCAAGATTTCAGATTTTTTTCCACTTTTAATATATAAGCTGTACTATTCAACAAAAAAAAACCCAAATTGAAATCTTTTTTGGGGGGAACCAACAATAAAACACTTAAAATAACATGGTTGCATAAAAATCCACACCCTTAAACTAATACTTTATTGAAACACCTTTTGATTTTATGACAGCATTCAGTCTTGGGGGTAGGAGCCTATCAACATGGCACATCTTGCTTTGATAATCTTTGCCCATTCTTCCTTGTAAAAGTACTCCAAATCTGTCAGATAGCGAGTACATCTCCTGTGCACAGCCCACAGATTTTCAGCCTAGGCCAGGGGTAGGCAACCTTGGCTCTTTTATAACTCGTGGACTTCAACTCCCAGAATTCCTGAGCCATCATGGCTGGCTTAGGAATTCTGGGAGTTGAAGTCTACGAGTCATAAAAGAGCCAAGGTTGCCTACCCCTGGCCTAGACTATGAACTTTAGCTGGCCCATTCCAAAATTTTGATCTTCTGGTGAAGCCATTTTTTTCTTGATTTGGAAGTGATTTATCTTAGTCTGATTTTTTTTGCATCTCAAAAACCTGGCATTTTAACAGAGGTATGTAGACTTTCTGTGTCCACTACAGATGAAATCTTAGTAGTCCTCACTTGGGTTTCTAGAAAAAAACTAAGAAAAATCAATTTTAAGAATTCTTGACAAATGGAAAATAATTGAAAATAAAATAAAAAATAAATAGATCATAAGCAACAAGATGTACCAATATACTCACAGCCTCTTATTTAATGCAAATAGATCTTAAAGCTAGATCACACTTGCAAGGTCTACAGCACACAATAATTAATTTATTGTTTATCCTAGTCATTTCTTTTAAATAACATTGTGATGATTGATCATGGACCCTGCATGCAAAGTTGACAATAATTTTTCTTCTATTCATCTTATTTTTTTAATCTTGCAGTGAATTAAAGCATGATATTGTATATATTGTGATAAAACAGTGGGCAAATGTGGTTGAGAAGTAACAATATGCTAGAATTTTTCTGAGGAAATAGTTATGGTAGGGATATCTAGTTTCTTCATAGTTTATATATTCCTTTGCATGAAAAATAAAAAATATATAAATATTAATTTGGCTTATTACATTTGAATCCTTTTGCTAATAAAAGCCCTTTTTACATATGATCAGGATTAGATTCATTTTATTGTGTAAATACATAAACAATTAAGATATGTGTAAGGCTAACTTATCTATACAATGAATTTTGACAAATTATAACTTTTAAGTCTTAAAACCTTAAGAATGAAACTGTTAGAAGAAAGTAGTGCTTAATTTCATGTAAAGCTATTTTCAAAATTGCACATTCATTTTAAAATATTTATTTTATCAAATGATTTTAAATAATTCATTTTACATTAAAATTCAGTATAGTTTCAAGTGAATTAGCATGGTACACTTCTACTTGAATTGCGAATTTGTTGATCAGTTCCCTCAGTACTAAATAATCATCTGATTCTTCATTAATCTTGTATATCTTTGGAAACCTAATCATTGACCACTCTTTTGTAAGACAATGTCTCCTTCAAGTCAAGCTCAACTTCTGATTACAGGAATATATCCTTGTTGATTTTTTTTTATAACAATGCAAAATTGGTTTGGCATAGTCTTCTTGTATTTAACGTATGTATTTAATGCAACACATAGAAGCATAAAAGAGCTGTTAGGAAGCCTCGAGTTAGCTTGATTTCCCCTGTGCCAGCACTGAAGAGCTGAAAGTTAGGCTTTGTCAGTTTGAAAAGAAGTAAGGTCAATTCAGACACTGGCCAGACATTTATTTCTTGAAGAATGTCATAGGAAATAGAGAAAACCCTTACCTCAGTGAAAGAAAGTAGCACTGACAGAAAGCATGCCTTCAACCCCATTAAGGCAGAATACTGATTCCTAATATTAGTCTGTTTTGGACTAGGAAAAAAAGGGAGGGGGACTCCTAAGCTCACCTCTCAGGAAAAAGGGAAAAGTAGTTGGGTATTTAGGTAAGAACATTAGCTTGTAAGGATCAACTTGATCCATTCTATATAAAATTGTCTAAAGCTCATCATCTCTACTATAGGTTATCGTCAACTTGGGACCTTAATTGAACATACAATTTCAGTCATACAGTGGGTCATCATGTGACCAGACTTGATTTTTTTGACCTTTTTTGTGTTAAGTGGTCTTCAAGCAAACAGCAGTGTTGTTAAGTGAATCCATTCTTTCCAACAAAAATAACAAAATCACAGTCATGTGACCACGGCTGTAAATGCAGGCCAGTTGCCAGGCACCCAAAATGTAGTCACATAATTGCAGCAGTGTTTCGGATGTCAGAACTTCAAAACCAGATCATAAGCAGCTTTTGGATGGCCTGGTCATAACTGACAGGTTGTAAGAACTACTTGTAGTCTTGAAAAACTGTAGGATTGAAAAGTATTTCTCCATTGCCTCCACTGTTTCTATTCACTATCCTTTTCTTGTACTTTTTTTTAGCATTTTAAGCTTCACAACCAAGTCTGTGTTTATTTTCTTTAAAACAGATATGAGCTAATTTAAAGGACAATTATCTAAAAACAAGTTAGTTACAGTACCTTGTGCTGAATATTTAAAGATATGTTTTTCCTTCAGTTTAGTGTTTCTCTTAACGTCTATAATGGCTACGATGGCATTATTTCAAGGGATGTACTGGCTGGGTTTATAAATTAAACACAAGGCAGTTGGCTGGGTTTATAAATTAAGCACAAGGCATACAGTATGTCAGCATTCCCCAACCTTTATGGCTTGGCAGCCCGGTGGGGAAGGAGAGGAATCAGCCCATGCAAGTGGTGGGCTGGCTTGTGCAAGTTGAGTTGTGCATACATGTTGGCCTGTTGCTTGTGCAATTCGAGTTTCGCTTGCGTGTGCAGCAACCAGCTGCTCACGCGGTCTAATTCAGTTGGGCCATGGTCTGGTAATGGGCTGTGGCCAAGTGGTTGGGGACCCCTGCAGTATGTGACCCCAGCTCTTATGATTTATAAAATATTATTTATGGCTTTGTATATTTGTTCAAAGCAGCCACTTGTGGCTTAATTAACAGATCATGCTTAGTAAACATGAGTTAATAGAATGTGTTATTACTCGCTGAACTCTCCCTAAATTACAGGCAGTATGAATTAATGTTTCAACGAGTCTTAGTTAAAGAAAAGTTCTGTTTATAAATGTCGATGAAGATTCTCAGTCATCCAGGTAGAAATGTCTAGAAGTTGCGTCATGGCAACTAGACTTATTTTTGTCAGTTTGAGATGTTACTGTTTATAAACCTTGATCAATATGCAGCATATTGCAGGTCAGATGAGGGTACTGAGAATTTCAAGTAGAGCTCTGCTTTATATGTGACAAAAATGAGAATGAATATATATTTTCAGTATACTCCAAAGATCGGAACAATCAAATTCTTTAGTCAGTAGAATTTTTAGCATATTAACTGTAATAGATAAGATTAAGTAATGTTAGGTTATTAAAAACTAATAATAAAAACTGTGCTAGAATATGTTCCAAAAATAAAGCTCCTACTAAAAACTGAGCAATATATTTGACAAGTAGTATCAAAGGAATCATTACTGTTTTAGGGGAAAAAAGTAATCAGAAAATTAACCAGATAATAAATTTACATAAAGACATGCAGTGCCCAGTTTCCTTACCTAAAGTTGCTAATTAATTGAAACCAATACTGGAGTTTTTTCCCCAAATATGATTATGACATGATTATATAGATACATGTGTTTTCAGACACACATACACACTAGCCAGAAGTTATTGCAAAGCAAAAACTCAAACTGAAGGATGTAAAGAAATTAGCCCATTTATACGATTAGTTGATGCCACATCTTTAGTTTTTATTCTTCTATAAGTAAAACCCCCAAAAAGGGATGAGGTAAAATTAAAGGGGTTGTATATTAAGAATGGCATAAAGAAAGGAGCAAAATAATAAAAAAACTCAATAATGTTTTGCTGGGTTCAGTGAGCATGATCTCCATATATGTTTATTGTTATAAGTTCCATTGTGTTACTTCTAAGTAAATTTTGTTAAGTCAGCTTGTTTAACCAACATGAAATCCTGCAATAATCAATTATGGGGGGGGGGAGTTGGATAACTCCCTATCTTTCTTATTATTATTCTCTGTAAAGGTTGAGTGTCTGTAGTGAATAGAGAAGTCACTGCCATTGTTTCTTTCTCAGTGACAGTTTGAACCCTAGACAAATATGTGGAGTCCAGGATACAGCCAAATTTCCATCTGTAAAATATGCATATTTTAATTATTAATTCATTTGGAAAACTTATTTTAAATATGGAGGAAGCAATGATGGCTAGCCTTTCAGTTCTCTTGGTTTACAATTTATACCAGACTATAAGCTCTACCATCTAGATTAAAGTTCCAACAAAAATATGCATCTCCAGTACAACTTCTATCATTTAGTGACCAAACTCCATTCCAATGACTTGGTTGTTAAGTGAAATGTTTGCTAAGTAATCACATGATCAAAAGAGATGCTTCGAAGATCACTGGTTGCTCCATGTCATTCAGATAAAGTTCTCTTGTACAGTGTCCCATCCCTGAGCCCCCTTTTTTTGTCCCTTCACAGAGCAGACAGATTTCTTAAACAAACTACAGTATCTGTTCTTGAGCTGCTTTTCTCCAGAGTAGTATTTTCTGAAAAAATGGTAACTGCAAGTTAACAAGCCCAGTCCTTAATTAGTTTATTAGAATTTTCTAGCCCTGCACTTCTTCCTGAATTAGTTTCACACAGAAAACTTTTGTTGTCAGGGACATGAAATTTGATCATAAAGCTATTTATTGTTGAATTTGTGAAGATTACTAATAAAGATACCCCTAAATAAACAGTGGCTGTATAAGTACACCTAGGCCTCATTTAGCGATGCTTCACTACAAGGACACTGTAATGGCCACAACTAGCACCATTGTAACTTCGGTCGCTGAATGGGTGGTTGCAAATATTAATTGATCTGTATTAATTGATTTCTCCTACAAAAATGTGACCATGGTGTGAACATAGATACTTCTATTCCAATTGAGAACCTTCTATGTGGTATTGACTACAATATCCAACTTCCTAGTTATTTTGCTGTTTTTGATTTGGAATAAATAGGAGTTGTGGATATCTGGAGGATTGCAAATTGGCTCAGGCAGGGTGTTGAAATAATTCCCTTTCATTTTGGTGCAATGTAAATATTTGAAAGGATATGTTTTTTTAAAAAAGATATGTTGCATGGATAATATATTCTTGGGAGAGAACAACAATCTGATATAAAAGCTTCCAAAATATCAGTTGTGCACAATCCGCATGATGTTGAAAATTAAACTATCTTTGTCACAAGGATTTCTTAGAATAAGTTACAGTGGTGGTATTGTTAGCAAGCCGTGTAGGATACTTTTTTGTATAGAGCAACGGAATCTAAATGTATTTTTGTGACAACTGTGTAATCAAAAAATGCAATTAGAGTAAAATTATTGAAATTGTCAAAGTTGAAAAATGTTACTATGCATTTTTAACATTTCCTAAACAGTTGGCCTTTACTATTTGGGATTACATAGAGCCTTTATTTAACAAGGAGCATAATTCAACAGTTTTGGTCATTTAGCATGCACACTGTTCTGTAGTGCATTTTTTTACAGTACATTTCTGCTTTGGAACATATGGGAATAGGCAGTAAGTAAAGGTTAAATCTGTCATTCTGTTTTATGTTCACATATTTCCAAGTATCTTAAGAAACTGGCATTTTCAGCTATGTGAACATGCTTAAAATGAAACATTTTCAAAGCTTCTCATAAGCTGATACTGAAAAAAAATTATTATAAAATATGTTCTATAAATATTCAAAATTTGAGAACAGAGCCCCTTACTGATAAAAGAAAAAATATTAGTGTATTAATTTTGTAGATTTAGTAGTTCTGATATATTTGTATTAAATTCTCTTGAGGGTATTTTTAAAGAGATGGTATAACTTAAGAAAATACTCAGAATTCAGTTTAAGCAATACAGTTTATTTAAGAAGTACTTATGAGTTGACTTATACTATTTACTCACTTTTCATAATTCTGTTGTCTTTTCTGTACAGTTTCGATATTAAAGGAAACAAAATGATCAGATAAAATGCATGGAATGCATCATGGACTTTAAGAGTGATGACTAATAAGATTAGCAGAGCAGCATTGGAATTCCTCAGATTCAAGGAAAAGCATTCATATTTCATTCATTTTGCAATGGTAGGAGCCATTTAACATATTTGCACAAAATTATATTGTTTTTTGTATCATTCAATGTTAAAAACTATTATTCTAATGACTGTCTAAACATCACTCTTTTCATCATAGAATAATATTAATGAATCAATGGGATATTTTTGGTAACTTATTTTTGTGCATGTTTTGTTTATTTGATTCCTTTTAGTCTTGATATTTTCTATGTCAGTCCACTCCAAATGGAATAGTATTGTATATCTTAAGGCTACCTACCTTAAAGATATAGAAATATTTCTATCTAGCAGAGTTGCATGACCTTCTAGAGTCCGTGTTTAAGTTCTATTACCATGCTGCTCAATACTGTGTTGCTCAGGATATTGTTTGATCTGATTCATCCCAAGAGCTTTATTCTTGCTACAGAGTTCCTTCTTCTCCTGTTAAAACACTTTATCACCTTCTATAATGTGTTTGTGTGTTCTATTCTTAAATTGTAAATGTAATTGGAAATGCCGCCAAGTCTTTTAAAAAAATCTGTTCGTTCAATGTAGACTTTCAGTAGAAATCTACATTTAAAGTATTTTCTCCATCCACCTCTCAGATATTTAAGCAGTCCTTGTTCTAACTCCTCATAAATTGGAAACAATGTGGCCCTGGGCATATTGAAGGAAGAATGAAATTATTCTCACTTGTTCAATCTTGACTTTCCCCTTGCCAGTCCTCCTGACAGTATTGACCCTGCTATTCTTCAAGATAAGAGTGTGATTCCTTAAGTTCAGCAAAATGCACGATAATCATCTTATGATGTACTCTTTTTTTGTCTCTGAATCCTAAAACTGAATCTATTCTTCTTTGCTTTTCATTTCATAGCCTAACCTAGAAAAAAATAAGTTGTATCGGCCGGTTAGAGATATCTGCTTCTTTTGGGTTGATTCTATTTTGCTCTGACTTACTTTAATTTGCCTTGGAGTTCATTCGAATTTGGAATATAGCCTCACTAAATATCACACAGTATTTATCTTTAGTTCTATCCCAGAGAACATGTGCACAAAAGAATGGAATGCATGCCATAATTCTCCCGTTTATTCAGAATGACATGTCTTCTTCATTAAAGGACTAAAATCTCTGTACAATCATTTATAACTCTGCTTGCCTTTGAATTGGCTAAATGGCTAAATTGGATATACTTTTGTGATCTCTTTGCTATTACTAATGTTGGAAATACTGTAATTATATTGTGTTTTGTTATTTTAAGATACCATTTTTTAAAATTGTATTTCACACAAAAGTATTTTTTCCATGCCAGAAATAACTTGCACAATATTCAAGCCAATTCCAGTATAATATGCTTGTTTAGTGCATTACATATAAACCAATCTGAAAGCTACAGATTTTACATGTCACTTTACATTACATAAATAAAAGAGTGTTAATTATTTTCTGCTAATTATTTGTTGAATCTGATCTGTTTAAAAAATCTGAATAAAATTATTTAGTAGAAATATAAATTTGTACTAATATTGCGATCTTAAACATTTTAATTAAAAAGACTATTATGTGGTTTTAATGTGACTAAGTTCTTCTTTGTAAATTTTACCTTTAAGCCTTAATCTGACCAGACAATATACAGCATGGGGTGACTGATGAATGTAAATACCAATTATATATTAAGCATTGAAGGAAAAAAACAGAGCATCCCTTGTCTTGAGAATATTTTGCTACAGCAGGGATCCCCAACCTGTGGTCCATGACCCACTAGTGGGCCTTGAGGGGATTGCTACTGGGCCATGGAAACAGTGGCTCATGCATGAGCATCCTCACTTGCACGCTTGCCGGCTGCATCCGTGGAACCATCCCCTCTCCCACCCCCACCAGTCCGCAAAGCCAGAAACATTGGGGAACTCTGTGCTACAGGTTTCCATAGCTAGATTATTTATGCAGCTGGTAATAAATACAGAATTGAAACAAATTTATAACTCATGGCATAGATTTTGTTTCTTGTGAATTACTTAGAGGACACTTGACACATATTACATCTTGACTTAATTTAATGGACAATTAAGATGTAGTGTTAAATTTACATTTTGTATAATTTCAGTACACGATAACAAACTAGTTCAAACAGTCCCCTTTTCCTCATTTAATTATGTTGTTTTAGTTAACTTTTCTGAAATGTACTCTTTATTGCGTTGCACTAATTAGATTTGACACTTAGTACTTAATTGGCTAGTTCTGTCTTACCAACATAACATTGCTGATACTATATTGTATCTTTCCTCCAATGTTCTTGATTGAATTTGTATTAGAAATAATAAAGTAGTTCTTTATTTTTTGAAATAGTTCTTGAAATCCAGTTTTTCAACTATTAATTCTGGCTTTAGTCCACTTTTGGGAGATAAAGAATCCGATCTATTCCCCCTCCCCCCCATCCCCTAAGAGCTGGAGGAGAGAGCTGAAAGTTCTCCTGAAAGCTGCAAACATCAAGTCCAGCACCACAATTGCTCATTCAATAGGGATATACATATATCATTGAACCATATAGGCAAGAAGCAGGATGAGAGCTTTCTGGAAAGAGGGACTCTTATGGCTTAGGAGTGGGCCAAGTGGTCAGGGAACACCAAATAACAACATACCTCCAGCAACCAAAACCACCATGACTGCAAATGCTACCATCTCATCAGCTGGTACCACACATAGCAATTTGATCCATTGAGTGAAATAATAGGTTCAGACATAGGGATGAAAACTTGCGCATGGGCAACTCAAGTAATACTCAGTAGCAGACCTGGGCATTTTACAGCCTGCGGACCACATCTGGCCCACATGCAGTCCCAATCCAGCCAGTATTAGTGGGGGTCAGGGTGGAGGGATGGGGCGGCAGCAGTGCAGCTGTGGTTTTGGGGGCAGGGCAGCAGCAGTGGAGGAGGGGCAGCATTGGCCCTCCACAATAGTCTCAGTTTTTCATCTGCCCCCCCCGGGCAAATTAATATCCAACCCCTTCTCTAAAACATCAAAGGGAAATGGAGAAAGAAATAGCAGCTGCTCCGTGAACAAGACAGAAATGTGTCTATTAAAATTCCTATTCACTGAAAAATTGGGTAACAGAGCACAGCCTGATCTGCATACATAGAAGACTCCCTACCCCAGGATGTTAGGGAGTAGACTGTGTTATTCTTTCTCCATCTCATTTTGAAATTACACCAATAGTCAAGTTTCAACCTTGATCTCCCCCCTCCCCCCCACACACACAATAGTGGGAAAGAAAACAAAGTTATAGGATGAAACTAAGTTGACAGACAAAGGGGGAAAAAGCCCAAATTCTAGCCGCAATAGAGCCTATAAGCTCCCATAAGCATAAAAAAAGTTTCTGTATCTAGCTTTTTTTTTTTTTTGTTAAAACATGTGACCAGATGGACCTCTTTAAGCAGCCCATTGGGCTCACTCAGGCTTGCCATCAGATACACTCCAGACAAACAAAAAACAGCAGCTGGAATGCTCAGAAATTAAGGAGGAAATCCAGGAATAACTGAACCAAGTAACGTTTGTTTCAGGCAACAATTACCTTAGTAAAAGTTGAAAGAAACATTTCTCTCCCAAGCTTCTGATTTAAGGTTGCAATTTACAAAGGATAATTAAGAAAATCAAGGAGGAAAGGTTTTTTTTCCAAAGTTTGTAGGATAAGATCTTTATAACCAACACACATTAAGTAAATCAATCTGATGATTTTATCTAAAATGTTTTGCATACTTAGTTATTCTCAGAGCTTTTGGGGCCAGGAGGTGGTGGTATTTTATCTTCATATAAGCTGCAGGGATCCTATCTTTTTCATACACTAAGATTAAGGGATAGCACACCTAAGTAAAGGCATCCGCCAGAAAAATAGATGTTGGTAACAGTAATTATGAAATAGGTATATCAAAGCAGGAAGGGAGATAGGCCAAGGTGTGTAAAACACAGAGGAAATTATTGAGATGCTCCAATTTCTATCCTATGGAATCAGCATTGCCACTTTAGTTCCATATATATCCTTTAGTTGCCTGGTTAAATTAAAAATAATTAAAGGCACTTTGGAACTCCAGAAGAGTCAAAATACAGTCCACAAAATCATCTTTAGGAAGTTTTTTTAAAGGTATTAAAGGGTGATTGCCCTTTGGGCGTACTACTGTGTCTTAGTGATGTTAAACTTACAAAATGCTGTTGAAAAGGAAAATTCATTTTTTTAAACATTTCTTGAACAGCAGTGTCAATAGAACAGAATGCATACTGTGCTTAAAAAAGCATCAGAATGTAGATATT
Organism: Protobothrops mucrosquamatus; assembly: GCF_001527695.2. NCBI lineage: Eukaryota > Metazoa > Chordata > Lepidosauria > Squamata > Viperidae > Protobothrops > Protobothrops mucrosquamatus. The sequence continues at coordinate 381,999 of NW_015386984.1, forward strand.
ATTGGCATATTCCAAACTTTTCTGTTTGACTGATACTGAGATTATTTTGATAAATTATATTTATGGGACTTCCTCTTTAATAATTTATTTCTTTGTGCTATTTCCATTATTTATGTAGTTACAGCTTAGTAAGTTTTCCACATCAAATAGGAACAAGTGCATACTTGCTTGCATCCTTATAATTTTAAAAAATGGGGAGGGGGAAAAAAGTAGAAAGCAAAGTATTAAGCTCAAGAAAGTTTAATAGCACAATTTTCTTATTTATCTTGCAATAACCTTGTAATTGCCTCTGAAAATTGTGTGATTTGCCTTTTTATTTAAATTCTGTTGAAAACTTTTTTTTCTATAACATTTTTGAATAGTTATACAGTATAGTTTCAATATTCTACAGGAATAGGTCTGTATAGTTCCAAAACTTTGTAGCAAATATTTATAACCGTTTAGGTTTTTTTCCCCTCTGCCATCTGCATCCACTATTACAGTTCCTCTATCCTTATATATTAGAGCAGCGGTTCTCAACCTGTGGGTCGCGACCCTTTTGGGGGTCGAACGACCCTTTCACAGGGGTCCCCTAAGACACATCGGAAAACACATATTTCCGATGGTCTTAGGAACTGAGACACCGCTCCGCATCCGTCTCCGCATGGCATCCTCCGCCATTTGCAGAGAGAGAGACAGAGAGGCACTTTCGCTTCCGTTCTCTCTCTCTCTCTCTCAGGTGGACTTACCTCCTGCAGGGCTCCTGATTGGCCCTGCGCCCGGGTGTCCCACCCCCTGGGAGAAGCGCAGCCAGGGCCTCGTGGCCATGGAGCCGCCCGGGGAAGCCCCGGGATCCCTGCTGGGAGTGGCCCGCTGGAGGCTCTGCTGAGCGGGCCAGCCCTCCCGCAAGCCGCGGCCCAAGGGAGGCCAGCCCCTGCGATCCCCAGCCAGCCCGACCATTGGACCCACTGGCCAGGAAGGCACGCCGGAGTCCAGGCTGCCGGGAAGGAAGAAGGAGATTCAGCAAATGTAGGAGAGGAGAGCCGCCTCCTGGGGCCCGGCGCTGGCAGCGGCTTCTTTGCCCTCCTCTTCCTCCTCCCCTTCCTCCTGCTGCCCCCAAGGTGGCTCAGGCGGGTGCCGGGGCAAAAGGGGTGCCTGGGGGGGAGCAGCTGGCCTGGCAGAGGGGCTGGCAGGGGCCACACGGCACCAGCCCCCACCGCGGCTCCATCGGATGAGTGGAGGGCGGCCTTTCTGCCTCCCCTCCCCGGCCAGCTGGATGGAGGGTTGGGGGTCACCACAACATGAGGAACTGTATTAAAGGGTCGCGGCATTAGGAAGGTTGAGAACCACTGTCTTAATGCCTTAACCATTGCACCAAACTGGCCCTCATGTCTATATATGTGTGGTTAAATGTGTAAGAGAGAATGGCTGATATATGCAGAAGGAAATCAGTTACTTTTATAAATGGGATAATGTGGGCAGTTCATTAATAATTAATTTTTTGGGGGGTGTCTTGGTTTTTGAGCTTGCTTCTCTTCCCATAGACATTTTATTAATCAGTCTAGCTAACATCAACAGAGCATGGAGGAATAGAGCTTGTTGGCTGTTTATATGTGATAGATTCCCCTACCAACTTTGATTGCTTCTTCCTTGATTGGTCTTGTTTATCTGGTGCTGGTGCCTGCTTATCTAAATATTGATTGATAGGTACTTACTGTGGAAGATCTGTTTGCCTCTATCCTTGACCTTTGGTTGTTTTCTGTCTTAAATAGTTTGTGCTTGGAAACTTTTCTCAATGTGTTTGTTAGTAGTTGAAGAACAAGACTATATATATTTAAGCTTTATAATTTTATAAAGCTGTAGCTTAGTTTCACAAAGAAGCTCCTATTTCTTTCATTGATTACCCTGGAGATTTCCTGCAGATACCGTAGAGATTCTACCCCTAGTTGTCTAGGGAACAACACTGGCTGCATAGAGCTGATGCCCTAAAAACATTTGATGACTTTGCCTGCATCTTTTTATGTTGCATCTTATGTAATGATAATTGAAAACTTGTTACCGGACAACTGGTTTTGAGCAGCTAAATTAACTCATTAAGAAAATCACAGTATTTGCATCAGAGACAAGTGGATGTATACTCTCTCTCTCTCTCTCTCTCTCTCTCTCTCTCTCTCTCTCTCTCTCTCTCACTCACTCACTCACTCACTCACACACACACACACACACTCACCCTCTCTAAGTTCATATGCATTATATCTTATGGATATTATTTAGTATTCATTAAACCTGAACATGATTAATTGATTCTAGCTTCAGCTAACACTTTTTTTTCTTGGCTGTCTTTTATTTAAAAAATCTTGGGCATTCTCTTTTATCATCAGGAAATAGTACAAGCTTTGAAAAGTATCTCAAAAAGAGAATCGAAGCAGAGACAGCCACTGGTTCTGTTTTTAGAAGCTTTCGTATAATGTTAGAGGACCTGAGTACAATTCTTTCATAATGCTTTTATTATCAATCATTATCAACTGGGAAATGTAGATTATTCCCCAGTTTTGCTTGCAACTGGTATCTTATTCATATCGTGCTGTCACAAACTCTGTTGGTCTTTCTATCTTCGCCCTTGAGGCACACATAGTTCAAATACCGTGAAATAGCATTTTATTTTGTAGCCAGTATGGCCAAAAGTGAAATGACCAATAAAGTATTGTTTACTTTAAAGTGCAATATCATTTTAAAATATGCCTCTCTTAGAAATCAGAAATGAGAAATAATTGTAAAATCAGGTACCAAGCAGATTCAGGATTGATTAAACTTCTCCATTTACTCATCTGAGTCTCCCCAGGCCTTCTCCATATTACCTTTTAAAAAAGTTTTGTAACATACCTTATGTCCAATTTTTGTGGCAATTCTTTTGATATTTTAAAAATTGGCTTATGCTATCCTATGTAAATGGTACTCCATTTTACTAGAAAACAATGCAAAATGATATATGAAATCAGATTTTGGAGACATTATTGCTTATTGTAAATTACTGAATATCAGTTTAAATAAATAAAGTCAGTAATATATTTTATATCACTCTTGAATTTCCTGGAAGATTTTCATCAAAAATAAAAGACCATTTCAGTTTAGCAAATTTAGATTCTTCTGTCTGTATATCTTTTTTAAAAGATGAAGAGAGGATCAAATAAATATAAAGTGAATCATTACAGGAGAGTATATATAAACTTAGATGTATAAACTATCTAAGATCATAAAAATATTTTGCAAATAATCTTAGGGGAAATTGTTGAATTCTGGTTTAGTTACTTTCAGGGAATGTGTTCTAACCATACAGGAGGAGCCGTGGGATACCTATTCAGACAGCAAAATAAGTATTAAACAGAAGTATTCCTTGTATAAGATGTTTTACTAAGGTGGTAAATGAAGGAGCAGAACTGGAAGTACTGGAAAGATAAGACACAGTATATTAAAAAATACATTGTTGTATCCAGACTCCCCCAAAGAAGTCATATTTTGTAAAATAAAATATGTTTCTTCCCTTCTTATGAAAGCATTTGCTTGGAATGGAGTATTAAATGGGAAAGATTACTGCACTGAAGAATATTCATCTAACATAGCATTTCCCAAACTTGGGTAAAGTACCCAACGTTGGATAAAAGAGGGTTTTTCTTTGAATAACAACATACAAACCCATTACCCAATCACAATAGTCATATTTAAATTGTCCTAAAGTATTTTACCTACACTGAATAAAGAGGACTTTCTGAGAAGTGATTTTGGGTAATGAAGGAAAAATTTTGGGAAGCGCTGATCTAATGTTTGCTGCAAGTGCTGTGCTTAGCTGGCATGATAATTGCGCATTCTTAGTGATTTTATTGACCATTCTGATTTCAAAATTTAAGTATGCTTCATTACTTATTTGATAAATAGTTCAGCAGTTTGTTCATGAAAAAAAAATCTATATGGTTGCTTGGTGGCACAAAATAATACAAAAAATCAATAGTTTGTAAGGGAACTTTAGTCTTTTCCAATTCTGTCCAGTAATAAGGTGGCAGTCTCAAACATGTTGTGCCAGAAAACATTTTTCAAATTTTTACATTCTGGCCTGGCTTTTGGGGTAGCAGCTTTATAGTCGTTGCTGCCATCACTTACCTTCTAAGGAACATCTCACTTGGCATGCTCTCCACAGCTCTAGTATTTGAGGGAAATAGAGCTCTGATTCCATGGTCCTTTTTGGCACTTAATAGATAAAAGATATTAAATAGTATCAGCAGTTCTTCCCTTCCTCCTTTTGAGAGATAAACATGTCTCATAGGAGATAAGCAAAATTAAACTCTATTTAAAAGAAAGAGAAAACATTCTAATGCATGAGCTTTTAAATGGATATGTTAAAATAATATTAAGGGGAAATATCGTTTAGCGATCCAATTTCAAATGTAGGAAAAGAGTCCAGAGTTATGAAGATGGAAAAGAATATAATATCTAATGCTTTGCCCCCATAAACCACAAGATGGTGCTGGCACAATACTAGCAAGACAGGATTTAGATTCCCAAATGATATTTGTGTTATTAAAAAAACACCCTGTAACTGCAGTATATTTTATGCAGCCCAGACTTGATTTAGTAATTAAAGCTACAAGTTGAATGCCACATTTTCATAAATTTATAAAGTGACAATATTAACTGACATCCACAATGCACAACAATTAAACTTAACATGGTTTTTATCTAACTCTTGTCCTGTTCTTCAGAGGTTGTGGAATCCAGTTCTCTTTCTGCTTCAGTTGTAATCTGGAAATTCTGTTTTTCCAGAAAATTAATTGAAGGCTTGAGAATGTTGATAGCGCTCTTGCTTTCCCATCCCTTTTTGCCACTTTTCTTTCAAGAGTTTTTCTCTGCAATCTCCCCTAAAAGAAAGCAAAGCTTCTTCCTATCTAGGATAAGAGTGATTGGGGAATTTGATGTAGTATGCGACACAGATTATGTCACATACATAATTAATTCAAATTCATGTGCTAGTTGATTCTCATTTAAGTTGGTTGGCTGTGAAAATTGCATTTCATAACAGAACCCAAAGTCTTTAGTTAACGTTTTGAGCTTATTCGGTTATTTAGATATTTCCTCCTCTCATATAAAATACCTGACAGAGCCTGCTTTCAAAAATGTTCTTGTTGAATTGATCTCTCTCAAAAGAATCAGTCAAAACAAAATTTTGTTCCTTTTATCTGTAAAGAATTTAATTAAATTTAATTCCTTTTCATTGACTTTTTTTTGCTATTGTTTTTCTTTGTCTCTTGGAGACAAGTATATTCCAATTTTACATCTTGTTAAATGCTGCAAGTATTGACCCCATTACAGAAATATTATGCATTTTAACTTTCCACTAGCCTGTCTTTTTAATTAAAAAGTGGAAAACAATTTTAAATATGCTTTTTAAAAAACTCTCTGACTGCTTTCCCAGTTCCAGCTTTATTTGTGCCTGATCAGCAAAACCCCACAAATTTAGTTTCCAGTAAGTATAATACATATCTTCTATTTTAGTTCCAAAGTACTTAAAATTCTTACTGGTGAATTGATGATAATCTGATCCATTGTTCAGTGTGTTTATACTAGTTTCATCTTACAGCTTGTGAAAGAAGACTTTCTACTGCAATATTTGTTAATTAAAATCATAGTATAATTTCTTTTATTTTTATTTTTAAATCATATTTCTCTTCAAGATCTGTTTTTCATAAATATTTTCAAGCAATATTTTGTTTATTAGAAAGAATAGTACTGACAACAGTATTACTGCAAACAAAAAATACAAATACAATTATGGACTAACATGTAATCTGTATAAATAACCTTTGGTCAATATAAAATTGGATTAGACAAATCAACACCAGATTAATATGAAGTCTTTCACCTTGTCTTTTTCAGAATAAGATTAATTAAAATGTTGATGGTTATCATTGTTATATTTTAGCAGTGCACTGCTGAAAATTAGATGAGGATTTATCCTTTCATTTTAGTCTACCAGATCTCTAGGTTTTCTAAATTTTAATGTTTTAAAATTTATAAGTTATTGCTATCATTGCTTGATAGGACATTGCACCATTTCTTAAATGCAATTGTACTGAATTATTCATCGATAGCAGAATTTTTTATCTTATTATTTCAGAACTACTTTATAGAAATCATGACTTACTATGAAACCTATTGCCAGAGCTAATCTGTTATGTATAAATATGAGCGCTAATATAGAATTTTTTGTACTATAAAATTATATATCATTTGTCGTGTTATCAGAATAAGGAAACTACTATGCTAGATAGAAGTACAGTTATACAGTTACTATATAATTTCTATAATGCTTTTCTCATTGTTTTGTTCACTTTTCTTTGAAGGTTTTCGAATGAGTGGATCATGAGGAACATACTTTAGGGACTTGCCATAGTATGGCTGCTTCTCGATCTACTCGTGTTACAAGATCAACAGTGGGGTTAAATGGTTTGGATGAAAACTTTTGTGGCCGAACATTAAGAAACCGTAGCATAGCTCATCCAGAGGAGGTTCCTTCTCTTCCACAAGTAAGATCAAGATCACCAAAGAAGAAATCAGACTCTCTGCAGACTCAGAAGGCAAATAGCAATGGGAAAGCTAATGATGTCAAGCAGCACAGTTCTAAAGAATCATGGGTAAGCCCTAGAAAAAGAGGCCTCTCAACTTCAGAAAAGGATAATGTTGAGAAACAAATTGTGGAAAATTGTGAGAAGAAACAAGTGGAACCTCTTTCACCAGTTTTAAAGAGAATTAAGCGTTGCTTACGCTCAGAGGCCCAACATAGTTCAGAAGAAGTGCTACCTTCTAAAACAGGGAAAGATCGGTTGGAACATAAAAATTCAGTATCAGACAATGTTACGGTCAATCCAGGGCCTAAACGAGCTTGCCGATGTCTTACATTGGACAATAATGATAAAAGGGAGGTTAAAAAGGTAACTGTTTGTGCAGAAAAATTAAATCATTCTTCAGTAACCGAAGAACTCATAAGTTGTCAATCTGTCAATGGGGTTAATGGGAATGGCTCAAGTGCTACAAAGTGTTGTGACTGTCAATTGGATGGACCCACTGCACAGAACAGTGCTGATTCCTGTTCATCTGAGGAAAAAAGTATAGCAAAAAATGGAAATACATCATCATTTTTTCATAGCAGAAACAAGGAGGACAGTTTTATAGACCACAGTGTGCCTTGCACAAATTCACAAGAACAGTTAACCTGTGAGGACCATAAACAAGTAAAGAACTGTTTGTCTGAGGAAACTGTTAACCAGACACATGAGTCTGGTACGGGTAAAGGATCCTTTTATGAAACCCAGTCATCTTTGTTAAGGGATTCTGAGGAAGAAGTAGACGTGGTGGGTTATAGCACTGCCACAAAAGAGCAGTCTGAAAACACCAACAGCAATCTGGACAGTTACGATAGTACAACTGCTTCAAGTGAACCTGAACCACCAGTTTTGGACTGTGTTTCAGCTCCAATTTCATCAACATCAGAATCTCAAGAACATAGGTACACCTTGAGAACATCACCATGGAGGGCAGGCTCAACAAAAATTAGCCCTATTAAACATAACTCTCCATGTAAAGAGAATGGACAGCTTGAGGAAAACAATCATACTGTCCCTGAAAAGAATATAGAATCAAGTGTTATTAATATCAGTGGATCTGGTGCAAACACAGAAATTGCTCCAAGTGAAAGGGAAAGTTACTGTGATTCCAGAGAACACCCAGAGGAAGGACTAAGTAAATCAACTTCAGACAATAGACTTGTTACTCCATCCCTACCATCTGCCAAAGAAAGTGCCAGTCTTCATTCTGTAGAAGAAGAGGAGGAAGAACCTGACGTGTATTACTTTGAATCAGATCATGTGGCATTGAAACACAACAAAGAGTATGTGTAAATATGGTAACCATGGATTCTGCTTTTTTGTTTGTTAATCAGATTTCTAGTTTTCAAGTTTTTATATTTACCCTAGAACTAATTTGAAAAACTGCTTTCTTTATTAGGCATTTAAATTTTATCTAGTGGAAAAATAACAGTTTTTAATCTCCTATCATTGCAGTTAAGGAGCCTTATGTGAATCTGTTTTAATATAAATGTTATAGGAGGAAATTCTTTTTAAAGGGCGCTTTCATGTTTGGAGATTTATTTAATCACATTTTAGTGATTTTTTTCATTTAATATAGAAATATTTTTTTTAAAAAAACCCATCTATTATCTTACACGTTTATTTGAATAATAAAATCTTTCAATTTGTAAATTAGGAGTGATGTAGATCAATTATACAAATATGATATTTGTCATTTTGACAGGTGCAGATCAGAAAACATTACTTATTAAATTGACCTCATTCTCGTTCCAGTTTTGTTATTTGTGGTGCACAGGCCTGAGTTCAGTAATGGAGATACAGATATATGAAGTTGGTCTAGAAGGAAAATTCTTCTTCCTTAATCAGTTAGAATCTCTAAAAGATATTGAAGTGACAGGAGTTCACCCTTTTCTACTTCCTGATTCTTTTATTGAAAGAACAAATTAGTAACTTCCATGTTCCCCTTGATGTTAGTATAAAAAGTGGATGTGGTTATTACCTCTCACACTTTCATCTTTGGGACTACTTTGTATGTTAGGAAAGGCAAAATGATTTTTAGAATTTCTGATAGTACCAATTTAATTCAGCAGTTTTACATATGTAATCCAAGACCATATTTATTTAGCAAGAAACAAGTTTATATTGAATTCTGTAATTCAGATATGTTTAAACTTATAATTATTCTTATATATGTTGTCACTGCTATTTAGCAGCCTACAAGATTTTAAATAGATAAGGCAACAGTTTTCACTAAGAGATCCACTCACCAGATTGAGTGATTGATTTTAAAAGCAAAAACTCATTTTGATACTTAAATTGAAGCTAACATCCTAAAGTCATTTTATCAAATCACTTTTTTGCCTTTCAGGATGTAAATTACTTCATGCATTTTTTTGAATTGTATTGGCTTTATAAAGGAAATTTATAAAGATTGTTTTTACATTTAGAACAATATCATTTAGGGAAATCTTTCAGTATTATTTCAAAAACATGTGTTTTTTATAAAATATATGTTTTTATATTGCATATTGATTTTATCTTTTAAAATCTGAAACATTTCTGGCTTGTGATTGTAACCTAACATATTCTGTGGATTTTTTAAAATTCATGGTGGTTTGAATTTCAAGTTTAAATTACGTTAAACCAAGTTTAAGTTAAGATTAAGTTAACCGCTTGATGAAAACCATATACTGCTTCTATTTCAGAGCAAAACTGGGGTTTTTTGGTACCAGTACTATTTTAATAGATAATGTTGAATTGCACGCATAACTCTTTTTTAAAAAGAAACTCACAATTTAGACAAGCAGTTTCATTTGGTGCTTGCTGAACTATAGTTGAAGACTGGTTTCAAATTTAAACCATTTGAAAAGTTGTCTTGGACTTGAATAGATTGATTATTATATTATTTGAATATATTTTCAGCACACTTGAAAGCAGATGAGTGTTTATTGTTCATAGGTACAAGAATATCACAGCTGTGGCTGATTTGCAGAAAACTGTTAAATGCTTAAGAAGAAAAAATAGTTCTTTCAATGACCAAATCAACAAACCATCTAATTTCTGATCCTTGAGAAGAACATAGATGAAAAATTGTATGAAAACTGCAATTATTGGTAAATGTCAACAACATTGATTTGATACTACATTTTCCTTTTAGGATAATTTCAAATATGCAATTTCTTTTTCTCCCGCGCTCTTCCTCTTTTTCCTGATAAATCTTCTCTGGAATTACTTCTGTAGGCCAGAAATCAAGTTAAATTTCATGAAATAATTAAATTATTTCATTAAAATTCATTAAAATTAGGTGCCTGAGCACACTACATACAGCTTAATTGCTATGAGGAATTGTACTCTGATGCTTTTTTCCCACTTTTTGCAGATATGTCTCAATTCCTTTTCCAATATTTTATTTACACCACATTAATTTTATATCACATTTCTAACTTTGAATTAGTCTGAGGTAAAATATAAGTGTCAAAATCAGCACAGCTGCGCAATGTATTGTTTTCTTTCCGAAACGATAATTTGGGGAAGAGGAAAATAAAAGAAATTTAACACCTGGGAATCCGGGTTATAGAACCAGGGACATTATCATTCTGTTTACTTGATCATGATTAAGTGCATTTATTTAGAATTCTAGCTTATCATGCCCAAGCAAGTTAGAATCATAAATCCGTTTTTGCTTTGAAGTTTTGAATAAACCAGAAGCCTGTGTTTATATATAACGCAAAACAAATTATAAACATAGCCATCTGAGTTTGATTAGTTGCTTAGCCTGGCAGGTAGAGAGGAGTCAGGATGATCAAATAGTGTACACAGGAGACTTGCTTCTTCCTGATAAGCCATGCTTCTGAACAAATATGAGCAATACATGTGCACCTTATTGTTCTGATTTTTGATCTCTATATAACCTTTACTTTTAGCCACTTTTGGGTTAGGTTTTGCTGTAGGTTGGATTTTAGCAGATTTTACCTGGATTTTTAAAATTTTATCAGATAAACCCAATGACTATATCCTCATAATATGCGATTTCACAGTAGAATACTGTATGCAAGAATAATTCTCAGGGAAATTAAATACTGATATTTTCTTTAGGAAATGCAATGTATCTTGCCTATAATTTAGGCAGCTTGACACTGTAGGTAATTCTTGGCTTATGAGCAGTCGCTTAAAACAAGTCAAAGTTAAGATGGATTTCCTGAGAACTACTTATGACCAGGTTTTGAAGTTTTGACTGCCACCCTCACCACTTGCAGCCATGTGATTGTATTTTGACTGTTTGACAACTGGCCTATGTTTATGGCCGTTTGCATCCTCCTGTGGTCACGTGACCATGATTTTTATTGTTTTATTTATTTTTATTTATCTTTTTATTGTAAGCCACTCAGAGTTGCTTCAGCAGTGAGATGGGCAGCATATAAAATAAATAAATTACAAACTTCTTTCCATTTTTTTTGAGAGCTGAATGCAATGAAATTTCACTTTAATGTATGCTAATTAGTGTACATTTAAAGTGACAATAAATTTTCTATTCCTACTCTACTCTACTCTACTCTACTCTACTCTACTCTACTCTACTTCTGATTTCTGACAAAAATGCCCATTGGCTAAATTTGCTTAAGAGTTGTGTTTGCTTAGCAACCACAGTGTTTATTTCATGACCACATCAAAAAGTCATAAGATCAAGCGTGGTCAAGTGGCGACCTGCTTAGTGACCAGCATGACTTAACAGCTATGATTCTGGACTTCATTATAGTCATAAATCAGGGACTGCCTATACATGCTCTGTAAACAACTGTTGCATAAGGGTCCACCCTATTTATAGCAACAGTTTGCAGTTCTTTTTAATAAAGTATTGTGAAAAAATATCCACTTGGACAGATGAAGATCAACTGGTGTCCTGCAGTTTCTTTGGATTCCAACATTTACAGTATAAACTGAAACTAATAAAGGAGTATGAATGATATTGTAGATGAAAACTTGGCATATGACTTCTGTCTTTACTCTGGAGTATGGCAGTGTGTAGCGATATGTGTTGTGGGATTAATCTCTTGCCTCAGTGTTTGGGGATGATGAGAGGTCAACAATACTTGAGGTAGCACAGTTTGCCCACACTTTCTTTAGAATTTCCAGAGTTTGTTTGTTTTTACATCTTTTAAATTATAATTCAGCATTAGAATAAACTCACATTCTATATTCCATTTTGAATCATAACATGGTTCTGGGGAATTTTGTCTGAGAAAAATAGCTAGAAAAAGTCACCATTTGTTATTTAAATAAGAAAAGGTTCACTATAGATCTGATCTTAGATTTCAAAGTAATATTATGAAGAAATACAAATGTGCTTTTTTCTGGTTTACTATTAGCATTTTTTTCAGGATTTCTATTTTGTTATGATAAGCAGAAAATTAAAATAATAGAGAACATACTTGGAAGAGAAATCTGATAACAAACATTGGTGCATCAGCAGCCTGGCACATTCTTTGAATATTTACATAAGGGAGTCAGAGTGTCAGTTAATTGAGAAAAGAACTTTTATCTGGGAAAATAAAATATAAACCCATTCAATATTGCTCTTAGTGTAGCTCAGGGTTTTTTAAAATTTTGTATATAATTTTATAGTGTAGCTTGATTGTATTTTACATTTATGTTATATCTGAATTGCAGAATTTTGTTCCACATCGTAGAAGAAAAACAATTATATGATTAAAGATAATGCCTGAAGCTTACATATAATAGTTGCACAGCAACTATTATAAAAGCTTCTTATTCTTTAGGATTCTGAGCAATCCTGAAAAAAAAAATATTTGGCAAGCAGTTTGAAAACCTGTAAAACAACAGGTTTTTTAAACAAACAGAAGGCTCATGTGGGATCAGAAGCACTTTTTAAAATTCATTTTCGCAATGCGTGCTCCACTTTATATTTTATATTTATTTTTAATTGGATTGTTTCTCTAGGATACTTACATTTTTAGATGAAGTGTTTATTTTTTGGTTTTTAAGTTTTAGCATAAAGGTTGATAATGTCATTGTGCAATATGCAATGCAATATGTAAAACCTTTAATTAGTTGCATGAAAAAGTTTAAATATTCTGCTGTAAATATTTCATTGAATTTCTAACTGAGTGGAAGTTGGCACAACCTTTATTTTCTGTCGAACATAAGTTGAGTGTGACATCTTTCTGTAAATTTGACTGTGCGTGTACTATTTATATCAAATTTACAGATGTTAAGATAAAGAAGCAGTGAATAAAACTGGTGTAGAAGATTGGATGTTCTTTCAGTTGATTCATTGCTCTTTTTTAATTGCGAAGTTCTTAGTAAAGCCCCAAAGGATGATTGATTCATTAGCCTTCAATTAGCTTATTGAAGACAGTTCCATAGCTGAGAAAATATTCTGATTTTACAACTTGTCAGATAGTTTTGTCTTCTTGCAACAATAATGAACCTCTTTCTGCTTCAGTAACTGTCAAGCTTTGAAAATGAAGATACTCTTACAAAGCAGAAAAAGACTATTTAAAGAAATCCAATCTTAAACCCAGCAGTTCCAACTGCAAAAGCATTGCTGAGAAACAGAAGAAACATTTGGACTTGCTGAGGCAAGATCTGGGTGACCTCTGCTAAAACCATCTCCAAAGTGAGCAGATTTGCAAAACAGTTCATTGCAGATCTTTCAAAAAGTTGCTTTGTTATGTCAATATTATATGTAATTTACAGATTGAGATGCAGTTGTTTTGACAGTTCAGAGTGCAAAATTAATAATTGGATATTGTTATCTAAGTTCCTTTCCAATGTCAGAACAGACAGGGTAAAGACAAATCCAAATGATGTCAGGAAGTGGTTTGTAATTTATTTGTTTGTTTGTAACATTTATTGGCCACCCATTTTACCTTAAGGCGGTGATGGTGAACCTTTTAGAGACCGAGTGCCCAAAAATCACCCCCACCCCCATTCCCGCTCCACCCTGCCCGCTGAGTCACCCACCATCTACACGGCCCGCCACAGATCACCCAAGCTAAAGCGGCCCAGCAGCACCATGGCGACCATGCCCTCCACAGCATCATCTGTACGTGACGGGGCGCAAGGGCAGTCTTGTCCCCGCTGCCCGGCTACCATGTCCTTGGCTGTGCTGGTTTGCGTGGGCCGCGGCCGGGGGTGACTCCTCCGGGGGGGCTGTTGGTGAGGGGGCCATGGGGCAGGGCTGGGGCAACAGTGCTTGTGCCCACAGAGAGGGCTCCGAGTGCTGCCTCTGGCACGCGTGCCATAGGTTCGCCACCACTGCCTTAAGGTAACTGGGCAGCATGCAAAGTATAACCATTTTTAAAAAAAAGAATTCCAAAAGAAATTGAGAATAGTGCTTTTTGCAGTTTGTCATTGAACAGCAAGTAGTTATTGTTAAGGTTATGTGATAAACTGATATCTGTCTTTGAAGATTCTTGTGTTAATGCATAATTTATATTGTATATCCTATTTAATAGCTTTAGTTTTAGTAATATGAAACGTTTATTTTAAGCTCAACAATACCTTTTTTCTGATCGGTTAGACCAGGGGTAGGCAACCTTGGCTCTTTTATGACTCGTGGAATTCAACTCCCAGAATTCCTGAGCCAGCCATACTGGCTCAGGAATTCTGGGAGTTGAAGTCCACGAGTCATAAAAGAGCCAAGGTTGCCTACCCCTGGTTTAGACATACTCTGTTTCATTAATTTCTGAGTAGAATTCATTATCTCAGAAAGACGGTTTACTTTGATGATAATAAGTTTATGTTCATCTCTGTACCAGTAAATCTGATGAATGAAAAATAATTTTATGCAAAAATTTTAAAATATAATATTCTGCTAATAACAGCAGCATTTGAATTTCTACGTGATAATAGAATATTTCTTCATCATAAGGCACTTTCTCTATTTTACCACAAAAGCCCTATAATTTATTATCAGTTCAAATTGTACATATTTTGTACTCAGGTTTTATCTGGAAATGTAACTCTCTATTGTGATTTGCTTTGGAGAATATTGTCCAGCTGTATCCAACTCAAGGGGGTGGTCCTCATCTCGGTTTCTTAGTCGAGGGAGCCAACATTGTCCAAAGATACTTCCATGGTCATGTGGCCAGCATTGAGCATGCATATTTTCAACTGCAGTGAGCAAATACTGCCATGAATTCAGTGAAGCATGTCAGTCAACAAAACCAAGATGTTCATTATTTCAGGTTATACTAATAAATTTTATGTTGTATATGATGGGCAAGAATATGACTTAATGCTTAAATTGTACTCATATTGCTGATATAGTCACTGATTCTAAATACTTCAAATCTAAATAGTATCTGGTTCTCCATTATACAAGTGCAGACTGCTCTACTCCTAAATAACTAAAGAAATCCTAGCATATCCATTTTATAATTAAAGTAACATTAGCCTATGTTTATTTGTGGCAACATGTATACAATAGTGCTATGAGACCTAAATAGTAGTTTTACATGACAGTTTACATGTTTTTCCAGTTTTTCTTTTTTTAGGACAGTATTTGTTGTATTTATATGTAAAAGATAGGAAGACGCTGAGAGAGATATAAGCCTGAAGGTTGAAAACATTCACTGTAATATTGATTTTTATATAGAATTCTAACAAATATAAGAAGAGCCCTAAACTCTTTAAAATAACTTTGTTCCCAGCCAGAAAGAAAGCATTTGATTGTGGAACTTGAAATATATTTATTAATATATTATGTAACTGGAAGTTGAGCTAAAATTACTGTGGGGTCCTTGGTGGTCTTTGAGCCTGGTGGTTCTCTTACAAATGTTTCATTACCTAATTAGATAACATCAGTGCCAGAAGGGAATGAGGTTTGTAAATGTCTACAAGAGAATAACCGAGCTCAGAGATCACCAAGGACATCAAAGTTTAGCCCCGAGCTATAAATACTCTCTTCTATTGGTAAAATTACTTTCTTTGACAGAGCATTAGAAGGTTGTCTGCAATAGTTATTTCAGTACTCTCTAAAACCAGGGGTAGGCAACCTGCTGGCTCAGGAATTCTGGGAGTTGAAGTCCACGAGTCATAAAAGAGCCAAGGTCACCTACCCCTGCTCTAGAATTAAATCTTTGACTGACTTGATCCAATTATAGGTTTTCATATTAATTTATAGAGATGTTTTTCTAAGTATGCACTTAACAGAATTCTGTCTCCAAGGAAGCTTGCCTCAGTTTCCGTTGCCATCTTTTAGGAAATAGCGATATATTGAAATAGTATGTTCAGTTATAAAATCTTAAGCAATTTGTTTCTTCACTATTGAGTGTTTGTATTTTGGCTTTGTTTTTTAATTACAGAGCAATATTTTACACATTCAAAATTTGGATTAAAAAGTTTTCATTCCTCACACACCTCCGGGCAAATTTATCTAGCTTCCTGGATATTTAAAATGATACGGACATTGGAGTGTAATGTAGTTTAATACTTCTCCTCCAACTTGGTCCTCTCTAGTTGTTTATGAATTTAATGTTCACCCTGCTTTTTATATATATATCATCTTCAGAGATGATACATGTATTTCGTGCTTGAAGCATTTTTAGAAGGCATGCAATGAAGTTAAGAATCTTCTTAAGCAATATTTATAAATACATTGGTTGCACTTTTCCGTTACATAGATATTGATTCAGGATATTGGAGTCGTTTGGTGGTGGCAGGTTTTTTTTATGGTACAGTAGGTAGCTGGAAACTTAATCTGAAGTTCCAAAAAAGGTTATCATTCCGTGCAGCATCTAGCTTTTTTTTTTGTATCTGCAACATTTGTTTTATTGTTGATTTTTAAAAATGTTGCTTGCACTACTGTTGTTGAATATTAAAAGAATTTCTGACTTTAAAAAAAAAAAAAAAGACTTGTAACATTCATGGTTCTGTTAATTTTTTTGTTGAGTCTTTCATATAAATGTGCTGGTTGCTAAGGTTTTGTTTTTGCTTTCATTTCTACTTCCACTTTGGTTTGCTTGCGCACAGAAGTCTATAGTGAGCTGTTTCCCTTTATCTCTGTAGTTATCAGAGACTGTTACAAACGATTGCAGTACTCGAGGCTCAGCGAACTCAAGCAGTCCAAGATCTTGAGAGTTTAGGCAGACACCAGAGAGAAGCACTGAAAGATCCCATTGGATTTGTGGAAAGTCTCCAGAAGAAGGTATAGCAATGGGAATCTTCTCATAAGCGATGTTTGATAACTGATACTTCATCTCCTGCAGTCAGTGAGAGTAAATAGTAATAATAAGAAAGTAGGTGATCTCTGCAGAGGACCCCTTGAGTCTATCGTTCTAAAAACATTTCTTCAAAGCTGTGTTTATTTAAAATTGAATTAGTCGTTTGTTTATGAAATCGGATGAATAATAGTGGCACCAATTTCTTTCTCCCTTCAGTATGTCTTTGCACCAATTCTCTTGCTTCATTCCATCACTGGGAAATAGCAGCTAAATATGCCATTTGGTAATTTTATCTTCAGATTTTTGATTTTGTGGAATATATTTTATTATTAAAGAACAATAATAAAATGTGCTTAATGTGGTTTGATATCTATATATTGAACATTGTTCAGCTTTAGGTTTTTTTGTTTCTAGTTTGTAGCCTCTCTTAGGATATAATTGTTCAGAAACGTAAGTGAACAAATAATTTAATGGTAAAAAGATAATAAATGGTGATGAGATTTTAAGCATCTGTAACAATTTTAAATACAATCTGTTAATGAGCCATCATTTTCTGTTTCTTCTGTATTTTACATACCATGTTTTTATTACTCTTGGAAGAATTCCTTAAATGTGCGGCAGTATAATAATACAGAGCTTGAGATCTTGCCTTAACATTGGTCCAAGTATATGAAATTTTGTATCATATTACTTGGTGTTTTTTCTGTGTAAAATTTTCACCTTTTTTTCCCTGTCAGGTTGATGTAGGGCTTCCATTTCCACAAAGAGTTGTCAAGCTGCCAGAGGTATCCTGGGACCAATACACCACAAGCCTTGGGAATTTTGAAAGAGAATTCAAAAACCGAAAGCGTAACAGTAGAAGAGCCAAGCTTATTTTTGATAAAGGTGAGTATAAAATCATTACGCTTTACAGAAAAAAAAGTCAAATGCACTCTATTAATTTTTTAAAAAAATTTGTAGGTTTACCTACAAGACCAAAAAGCCCTTTGGATCCCAGAAAGGATGGAGAGACTACTTCGTACTCTGTTTTGCCTTTTAGTGATTGTCCAGAAGCTTCAATGAACAACCGTCCACAAGTAAATATGAACAAAACTAAAGTAATGCCTATATTTTCCAAATCAGCTCTTTGAAAAATGAGATTATTTATTTGGAAGAGTGGTAGTCTTTGCCTTTTGATCAAATTATTCTTAAACTTCTTGTAAAGGAAGGTTACAATGCCATTATTCATTTGTCAAAACCACAGTATCCACTTCCCACTAGGTCAATAAGTGATGGTTAGGTCAATATATGCTTTTATCTCTGCATGATCTTTAGTTTTGCTAGGAATGAATTAACTGTTTGCAGCTCTGCTGTTCTTCCTTTTTTGGTCAATAAATGAAGCCAGGTTTTCCTCTTGAAAGGTAAGGAATGCAACTGCTCAACAGTACAAACCAGAAAGTATTTTCCTTCAGAATCTGCTATTTTGATTGCAGTATCAGACAGGCTAGAAAAGCCCAAATCTACTCACCTTTTGGTCATTGCTTAGCTATAAAAGTCATGGGGTAACTTGACTCTGTAGTAGTGAATGAGGACTAAAGGCTTTAAAAATCTCTCCATATCAGAAATGAAGGAGAAAAAGGGTTTCATGGGGGAAAAAACAGCTGGTGGTTGGCTGTTACAAGTTGGTTATGATTAGTAATAGGTGATGAAGAGCAAAGTGTTGCTAGTTCAGCTTCAGTGGAAAAAAATGGGTTTTAAACCAGGGGTTCCTGTTGAGAGAATGAGGTGTAAAAGAATAGTACTTTAGAAAGAAAGAGTGATTAGGTAGTTATATGAAGTGATTATTTTTGATTATGCATGTTCAGATTTTTCTCTTTAAAATCATATATGGGTTTATGAATGTTGATCATTCTGTTCAAGAACTATGCATCCATTTGTTTTGCTAACATAATGAGAAGAGGGAATAATTACTAAAGGAAATAATAAAAAGTGGAGGGTTTTGGTCAATATTAGGACAGAGATGGGCATCTATATCAGCTTTATGACCTGTGGACTTCATGCTGGCTCAGGAATTCTGGGAGTTGAAATCCACAAGTGTTAAAGTTTCCATAATTGCCCATCTCTGTATTAAGAAGGATAAACCCAAAACATATTAAAGCTGGGGGAGGTGGTACCAAAGAAGAAAGTGCAAGTGTGGTGTAAGCACTCTCTGAATATTTTGTTTGCTCCTTGGGCTAAAGAAAGGGCTAAGGATGCCAAGAGGAAAGGGCAGAGCTGAAGAGACAGGATTCCATTCTATTTTAGGTTCAGTTATCAAACCTGATAAAGAAATAGAAAATATGAATATGAGATATAATTTGAAATCAAGTCCTAGGATGGCATTAATATTTTGTAGTTGCTATCAATAGAATGTTTAATTTTGATATACTGTGGTGCGATAGGTGATTATTTTGGTAACCATACGACAACTCTTTTTACTTGATTGAAATTCATTTATGCACATTATCTAAATTCCTATCTTGTTATATACTGTATTTAAGCAGATGATAAGGGGGCGACTTTGTGATGAGACCAAACCTGAAACTTTTAATCAGCTGTGGACAATAGAAGAACAGGTAATGCAATAACTGTAATTTTAAAGTGAGATTATCCTATAGTATTCGTCTTGTTTTTCTGTTCTGTCTCTATTCCTCTTTCCTCTCGCGCAGCTTCCACTAAAGATGACTAGAGATATTTTTTTTTGTGAAAATCAAATTGTATTGACAACTTTCATTGTTCATCATTTCAGAAAAAACTTGAACAATTACTTTTGAAGTATCCTCCAGAGGAAATAGAATCTCGGCGATGGCAAAAAATTGCAGATGCGTTGGGTAATAGAACTGCAAAGCAGGTAATGAGCTGCATTACTGTTAATTTTTAGACACTAATAAATAGTTTTTTTTATATGGTAAAACAGGTTTTAAAACAAATAAAACAATTGTGTTTGTTCTAAGCAAATACAATTCAAATACAATAGATGGCTTCCCATAGATGCCGTTCCACTCATTCCAGCCCCAAAGCCTGAGATAAAACCCACGTTTTTACTGCCGTTCTGAAGGCCAACAAGATTGGGGTCAGCCATATGTCAGGTGTGGAGGTAGATCATTCTACACGGCAGACGCCAAAATGCGAAAGACATGCTTCCTGAGCCCCATCAAATGGCATTGTTTTAAAGAAGTGTGCCTGCCTGTTAGAATGTGTGGGACAGGCAGATATCATTGGGTAGAGCAGGGGTGTCAAACTGCCGGCCCATGGGCCGGACGCATCATCTGGAAGCCGTACCTATCCCATTGCTGGCAATGGTAAAACTGTCCCGATAACGTTGTGCGACGTCACGTGACATGTCTGGGGTAGAGGCAATTCTGCAAATAGCAGTTAGGTGCCATGTAGGGCTTTATAGGTGGCATCCGGCACCTTGAACATCTAAAAGCTTAAAGGAAGCCAATTTTCCTTGCTACATAATGATGTTACATGGGCACCTTCCCATAACTACCTGGGGTACTGCATTTTTGCCCATTTGTTGCTTCCAGATGGCTTTCAAGGGCAACCCCATGTATAGCATGTGATGTAATAGTCTAGATGGAAAGTGACTAGGGCAAAGTGACAGCAAGCAGGCCTACAAGACAAATTTGTGCAAAGATCTTTCTGCCACAGCTGCCACCTGCTCTTCAAGCAGGACCTAGGAGTCCAGGAGAACCTTTAACTTGTGCATTAAGTCAGCGCAGGGGAGTTCAACCCTATTTAGAAGCAAAGATAGAAAGTTTTCCATTCTGGGATCCAGCAGACCCAAAAACCACTCAGTTTGCCAGGGTTGAGTCAGACTGTTTCCATCCTGATCTCCACAACCTCCAAACACTGGAACAGAACCGTGACAACCTCAGTTGATTGGCTGAAGGACAGAGATGTTTGATCCCGTGCTGACAAATGACCATTCCTACCAGGCGGAACCGGAAGTCTGAAAATTCAGGAAACTTTTAATGGAGTTGGTTTTGATGAGAGATTTGAAGATGAGGGTGGAGAGTCCTTATGAGTGGAGAAGAGTACATTGCTTTTGTCTTTTCATAGTATAGAAAACAGCTTGGTAGCGGGAGGAGTCATTCATATTTATTTTTCTTAAGTATTAGCGTACATAATTATTTAGTGTTCAAGAATTCTGTCTTTATATATTTTCTAATAGATTTTTCCCCCCTGTCTTTAGGTTGCCAGCAGAGTGCAGAAGTATTTCATAAAACTGACTAAAGCTGGTATTCCAGTTCCAGGCAGAACACCAAACTTGTATTTATACTCTAAAAAGGTAAATCACAAGAGTTTGAATTAATTTCCAAGATTTGCTGTCCTTCAGTCCATGATAAGAGCCATTGTTCATGAAACCATCCAGTGATGGCGAGCAAAAAAAATAGTTATTTTTTTTAGTGACACTTAATGTGAAAACTGGGTTTCCAAAGAAAAATTAAAATTTGGGCCCCAAATCATTAGGCAAGGCTCTAAATCTTGAGTTGAAGCAGATTCTCAAATTGGGTCCAACTGAATATGAATAGACGTTTGTGAAATCAAAGACCCCAGTCTCTGTGCAGAAATTTTTATTTTATGTAGAATTGATGTCATCATTCAATATGGCGTGGTTAGGAACTGAACTCTGATCTTCCTACACGTGAATAAAGATAGTTGACTGTGAATACTGGTGCAAAACTACCCTTTACCTTAATTTAGTGATATGCTCTGCATTCACATTCTTTTGCCAGTCATAATTTCAGATCTTTTCTATCATTGCCCTTTCCGTCATTTAGATTCCAGGCTTCTTATATGACAGCCACATTCTCTTGTACTACAGTTAGCATCTTTTTTAAATGAATAGATCATGGGTACACAACCTGCTTTTTTCAATTGTGGCCTTTCAGAATTACACATATGGGTACTTCAACCTGCTTGGTCAGAAATTTCCTTGGTCAGAATTTTCTACAACTAAACATTTTTCCCCAGGAGCCCTATTTCATCCCTGTATATTGACAGAACTCCCAACCGGTTTACTTTTTAATAGTCATTTTATTCCACTGTCTTAGTCTCTTTCCCAGAAATATTTCCTGATATGAGAACCTGTTGTGATTTTAATTTCTCTTGTACTGCAGTTTGTGTGTGTGTGTTGGGGGAACTGCTTCATTTTGCATCCTTCTTGAGCATTGCATGGCACTGAAGATACAGCACTTTAACAATAACAGCAATCTGCCATCTGATGATTCTTTTCTGTGCCTAATACTTTTTGTATGAAGGCCACATTGCCAATTGGTTTTCCTTCCATTTCTAGGCTTTTAATAAACATGCCATGAGAAATTGGTAATCCTGCCTTCAGAATCCAACTTTTGATTTCCATGGAGTGCCACAGGCAATATTGTGGCATGAGCAATTCTGATCTTTGTAGGAGTAGACATTGCTGCATTGAGTATCTTTTCCAAGACCTTCCTAGTTCTTCTACCAAGTGCTGGTTTGCAGCGTATTTCTTGATTACTTGTTCTTTTACTGTTAATGGTTGATCCTAAAAAGCAGAAGCTATCTGCCACGTTTATATCTTCATTTTCCGTTCTAAGGCTGATTTGCTCTCCCTGTTGTCATTAATTGGGACTGAAATTAAAAGCAAAATCATTTTTTTCCCACTGAATTTCTTTACTTTGATTACTTTGGGGTGATGTCATCAGCATGGCACAGGTTATTGATGATTCTTCTTCCGATTTTAAAGTCATGTTGACCTTTCAATTCAGCTTTCCTCTATTTATATATATATCTATATATACATACACACACATAAGCACAAACACACAGAGCATATAGGTCAGTGATGGCGGAGCTTTTAGAGACCGAGTGCCCAAACTGCAACCCAAAATTCACTTATGCATTGTTGGGTGCCGGGTGGGTGTGGCCCATTGGCTGGGCATGGCCCATTGGCTGGGCGTGGCTGCGGTGATAACGGCAGACTGGGTGGGACTAAAAAGTTCAATCAATCAATTCCAACTTTGCAAGATCTTTTTTTTTCCTGCGAGAAGTTGAAATTGACTGATTGATTGAACCTTTTTTTTTTTGTACACGGCGGCAGAGGCCTAAAGTGAAAAGGCTTTATAAAACCCAGCTGAAGGCCTAGGACTGGGGCGATGGTGCGCGTGCCCACAGAGAGGGCTCTGAGTGCCACCTCTGGCACCCGTGCCATAGGTTCGCTACCACTGATATAGGTCAAATAAATGAGAGAATATACAGACTTGTCTCACTCCTTTGCCAACCTGAAGCCCTGTTTCACCATATTCTGTCCATACTGTAGCTTCTTGACCTTTCTATAAGTTGCTCACAAGGACAGTGGGATGTTCTGGAATTCCCATTTTTCTAAGCACATTCACTGCTTGACATGATTGACACAATCAACTTTTTGGGGGCTTTATCAATTGTACATTGTGAATCAACAATAATGTTTCAGGTTTGTTGGCCTTTTCTAAAGCTAGCTTGAACATTTAGCTTCTCTTTCTTGGTATAGAAATTTAATCTGTATTATGCTATCCTATCGTTTTGCTAGTATGTGAATTTTATCAGAAAGCAGACCATGCACATCTATTGTGAAAAACTATATACAACTGAAATTCTCCTGTTTGCGTATAACCTTTAATTAGGCAAAATGATCAGAGCAACAATTTTTGAACCAAGGTACCTCAATTGTGTTAATTTACAGAGTGAGTCCAAAATCCAGGATCCATGACTCCTGTGGAATTGAAATTTGGCAAATTTCAATGTTATAAAACATTTTATGACATAAACATTATAAAACATTTTATGACATGATACAAAAGTCATAAAATATTTCCCATGGTAAACTCCTGATGCTTGATTGGGCTATACACTTTCAACTTGATCTCCTTTCAAGGCAGATACATCTCTGAATATCTCCCTGAATTTTTGAGAACTTGTTAGTACATTAGAAGTTCTGCCAGTGTTGAAGGCAATATGGAATCTGGCATGGAAATATTTATGAAACAATGCCTAATACCTGGTAATGATGAAGTTATTTTATGCATTAGTGAAATTAAATCAATGTCTGTTTATTTAAAATTTAAAGCAAAAAATGTTTCTGTAGAGTTGACCATTTAATGTGGCAAAATGTCATTATGAAAGCTGGCTGGTGAAAATGTACAAATTACACTTTGGGAACAATTGATACTAAATATACTATTTTGGAAAAATGACTAATTGAACAATTTATTTTCCAAAATATTTGTGATTAGCTGAGAATAATGTTATAACAAATAGATACCAAAGATATTGTTAAAAGCTTTTTATGCAGCCCACATTTTTGTCTCATTCTTTAAAAATGGTATTTCTTCACTTCTGCTTAAAAAGTCATATTTAAATGTTTTAAATAATCATCATCAGTTATTGCATATAGCATTTTTGTTTACCTAAGAGGTTTGAGCACACCTACAGCAACTAATTTTAAAAGGTACCAGGTGAAACTGATAGTTCAAAACCAGTTCAGTCTGGTTTCAGACCTGGTTTTTGAATGAAACAGTCTTGAAGCTGTCTATAAATTATTTTTGTCAGGAACTAAGCATAGGGCCTTGTTCCTTTTAGTTATGCATGTGACCTTTTATATTATTAATTATGGATTTCTTTTAAGGTGCTTGCTTAGGTGGGGATATTTTTAGTCTCCCTAAAAGTAATGTTGTGAGACTTGTGCTCAATCTCTATCTTTGTGCTATACCAGTTTTGATTTTACCTCTGATGCTTTTCAGTATTTATATGAAATTACTGGGAGACATTGTGCAAGACTGGGGAATGTGTGTGTAATAATAACAGTATGCTAATAATCCTATCTACATTTCCTTTCCATCATATTCTGGAGTCTCTGGCAAGTTGTGAATTAGTGCTTGGGGTCAGGAATAATTTGAACACTTGTATGATTTTTTATGAGAAAGAATGGTAGTGTAATCTCTAATCCTCTTAAACTATCATTTACATAGTTTTCCAGTATTTATGTACTTATGGATGTTTGTGAACTGATTAAAGGGAAGTGATTGGTTGGTTGAATAAGTATTTTTTTCTTCCTACCATCCAGGAAAGGTAAGAACCATGTGACCTAATTTTTTAACAGATCTTATGCTGCTACCTTTTCCCTCAGTTCTTTGCCTTTCCACAGGGAGAGTTTGCTGCTCCAGCTCCTCTGAATTTTTGCTCTGTTTTCTTTTTAGATCACTCCCTTTCTTTCTAATGTTTTTTTTTGTTTGTTTTGCTTTAGTTTCTTCATCAATTGTTCCTGTGACAGGGAAGAGGGATAATATTCTTCTTTTGTAGACATGTCATCTTTGCTATCTTGCTCTGCACATGGCTTCCAATGGTGAAACAAGTAAAACAAAATAAAATCTCAGATATTCATACAATGAATAATAACAAAAAGATAAACTGTCCTAGTTGCCACAGAGACCGTTGTGAATAACCATTAAGGCAAGATCTATGTTGGCACAGATCAGGCAGTTGCCTTTCATCCACCTTCATGCAGATATGACAGAAGCAGCAGTTTCTTGTGCCTACATTAATATGTTTCCAATTGCTGCAAAGCCTCTTACATTATTCAGAAGTTGGATAGCTAAAGATATCTTCTGCAGCCCTCGTGGCAGGGGGCCACGTGGTGCGTCACACCGGTACTGCTGCTCATGGCAGGACACCGCATAGTGCATCGCACTGGTGCCCCCACTTGTGCACGCCAAACTGAAGTAGCAGTTTTTAGCCAAAAATGATTTTAGAGCTGAGAACAACTTATTTAAAAGAGCTGTACCTATTCCATTAGAATATCCATGCTGATTCCTTTTAATAAAAAAAAACCCAAACTTTCATGAGCTTTAGACATTTATTTTACCTTCATCTTTCATAATCTCTATATGTGTTTGGGTGATGTCAGAAAGTGGATTATGCACAAAATGCTCAGGGCTTAGATCTATTGTTCAAGCCTCTTAATACAATTTCCCCACCCCTCTCATTTTCAGAAAGGGGGGGGCAGACTATACATTTCACAATAACTACTAACAAGAACGTGTATTTTCATGAGTTATATAACTCAATGTTTATCTAAGCCATTTCACATTAAAATTCCCCTTACCAGAAGTCATATAGTTTTCCATCCATTTGTCAGGTTTTCATATGGGGCTTCTCAGAAATACTTAATTAGTGCTGTTTCCTTGGTTTTCCTTCATTTCTCATATGTCAGTTTTAAAATTGGTCGCATCTCTCTCCCTAAAGTGAAAATTGGACATTTAATATGAAGGTTCTTTTGCCCAGTAGAGATAACAAAGCCACACATTAATTAACCTGTTTTGGCACATGTCATCCAGTGTAAGATCTTATTCTGCCTTCCTACTTGATGGTTATATGTTAATTGTATTGGGAGAAGATTCTGTCCTTTATATTTTCATGCTGTATAATACTAATTCAAGTTGTCTCATCTTAATCTGGAGCAAAGGATGCACTGAGAAGAGTTAAACATGAGGCTTAGCTGTGAAAACCTAGGTTTGATTATCTCTGCCTTTCTTTGGTAGGAGGGAAGAACCCAGTGATTAGAAATCTCCATCATGCCAAAAGGGATTCCTTGTGGCAATTAAGTACTGAAATACATTGTTGCAGAATATGTTGGTTTTTTGCTTTGTGAAAAGAAGAACTTTAGTTGAAAATTAGAAATATTTTTCTCACTCTAATAATATGTGAAGCTTTCTTTCTGAAGTGGTGCTATAAAAAGTATATAAAGCCACCTTCACCACATATACTTATTTTTATTCCAGTCCTCTAATAGACGGCAACATCCTTTGAATAAACATCTCTTCAAGCCTTCAACTTTCATGACATCCCATGAACCTCCTGTGTTCATGGATGAAGATGACGATAGATCCTGTTTTCACAGTCACATAGCCAGTGCAGCAGAAGAAGAACCATCAGTAGGTTTTGCATTTAAACGGATTTTTTTAAAATGCTATGTAAGAAAGCTCTATAAATTAATATAAATGACCCAGAAATGGCTGTATATGTAAAAGGTCAATGCACCTATGTCTGTTTAGTGCAATAGAAACCCAAGTGTTTTTGATCTGAAGGAGAGAAAATTAAGACAGTATAGGTGGACCTCAATTTACAACCGTTCCTTTAGTGACTATTCGAAGTTACAAGAGCACTGAAAAAAGTGACTTATGACCATTTTTCATACCTATAACCATTGTAACATTGCCTTGGTCATGTGATCAAAATTCAGACACTGGGCAACTGACTTATGACAGTTTCAGTGTCCTGGGGTCATGTGATCATCTTTTGCAGCCTTCTGACAAGCAAAGTTAATGGGGAAGCAAATTTACGTAACAACCATGTTACTAACTTAACAACTGCAACAATTCACTTAACAACTGGGGCAAGAAAGGCCGTAAAATGGGGCAAAAATCACTTAACAAATGTCTTGCTTAGCAACATAAATTTGGGACTCAACTGTGGTCGTAAGTTGAGGACTATCTGTATTTCCTTTTCAAATTAGCAGAGGGTGTCCCAAACAGACTGATTTATACATTCTACTAGACCAGGGGTAGGCAACCTTGGCTCTTTTATGACTCGTGGACTTTAAATGCTGGCTCAGGAATTCTGGGAGTTGAAGTCCACGAGTCATAAAAGCCAAGGTTGCCTACCCCTATACTAGGCCAAACCTGATCAGAGAAGGGCCAGGCCTGTCTCTTCTAATTTGTCTAGATATAATGGACAGTCTTTTGTAAGATCTGAGCACACACATACGTGCCTAGGCCCTTCCCCCATTACAGGAAAGCATAAGACAACTCCTGGTTTTATTTTTTTATGGACAAAATTCATGAGACAAATCACTTTAGAAGTCAGGGTTTCTTTTCCATTTTACAAAATCTTTGGGCATTTTGTTCTTCCACTATTAAGTCTCCTGTTTCGATGTTCTGGTTTATAAGGAAACAATAAAATGGCAAAAATCAAAGCTGCATTAAAATTTCTCATACTAGAAGTCGTATTTCAGTAGTATTCAGAATTCTGAGTCAATTTAATTCTGAACTATTTGGCACTGTGGTACTAAACAAAATACACCAAATTAATGTTTATGGAATTATTAGGGCAATTGTAAACTATCTTGAGCCATTTTCCAATATAACCAGCCATGAGCAGTCACATCATAGAATGCCATTTATTCTAGAGTCTGTTTAGGAAGCGTGGTTTCTTTTACCTCACTCCTTCTTTCTGTAACTTTAAAAGTTGCAATTTTCTCTTTCTCTGAAATAGGACGAAGAAAGTATCCCTATAGCATATCGTGAATTACCAGAATATAAAGAGCTGCTGCAATTTAAAAAGCTGAGGAAGCGGAAGGTGCGACAAATGCATGCAGAAAGTGGCTTTGTTCAGCACATTGGCTTTAAGGTTGGTAAAAATGCCAAAGGCCTCATATTTCCTCAGTTATCTAAGTGGTGGTTTCCTTGGAAAGTAAGATCCTAATCTGGGTTCAGCATTAAGTTTCCTAAGCAACGTAAGTAAAACTTCAAAGAGTTAGACTATTACGATTACCCTGATCTAATGGAAGATATATCTGAGGTCTGTAAATGTAATACACCAAACTTTACACATACACAATTATTGATGTTATATAATCAAACTATATATTCAAACCTGTACTCTACCAACTGTTTGAGAAGAAACCTTACTGAAATCGCTAGGGATTCTGAACAGATTAGTGATAAAATCCTTCTTATGAAATTATTGCCTTGAATGTTTACAAGTTATTTTAATATATTAATAGAACATCGTGAGCAGTATGCAGAGAAGACTTTCCTTTTACAATTTCTGGAAAGTGATGTTATACCTAAGCGTTACAGCTTGGAAATTAGTAGTATGCTTTTTTTGTTTTTAAACTAGGTAATTTGTTTTGTATACCTCCCCAATCCAATACCTTCTGATTTATTAGGCAAAAACTACTCATCATTCTTGGCTCATGTTGGCTAATTGAACTTCTTAGATACCCCATGAAGTTTTTTTGTCTTCAATAATAATGTGGATATCTGAAAATCAGAGAAAAGAATTTGCTGTTTGCTTACATCACAGTGATAACCAAATTTGGATCTAAAATCACTTGTCCTTCTCAGTGAACCTTAAATTAAAAGATAGTGAAAACATTTTATTTTTTTCCTCCCTTAGTCATTAAGTGAATTTAATACAGGAGGAATGGGAGAGATGAAAGCAAATTTGTAGCACAGTGGAGTAAAATATAGGAATTTGCTGGGGAATGAAAAGAGGAGCACTTTAGTTGGAGGAGGCAGAACAATACTGTATGAGAAAACAATTGGAAAAGCTGAGAAGAGGCAAAAGAAAGAAACTGCTTGAAAACTAAGTTTAAAATATTGACATATAGGCTTGTAGATTGCTGCTTTGTCATAATGTTGAGAAGGGGGGAACTTAAAAGAAAAATAATTTTATTTTGCAGTAATGTTAGCTATGCAGTAAAACTATTAATCTGGCAAGCTGCTTATTTTTGGAGGGAAATCCCTGAGATCACTTTGCTAAATTTCTTTTCAGTGTGATAACTGTGGAACTGATCCAATTCAAGGCATTCGGTGGCACTGCCAAGACTGCCCTGCAGAACTGTCTTTGGATTTTTGTGATTCTTGTTCTGACTGGTAAGCAGCATGCCCTGAAGACCAGCATTGACAGTTACGTGGGCTTTATTTTTAAATGTCCATCTTACAACACATAGAGTTCATAACGTCTTTGGAATATATAAGGGATGCTTGTGATAATTTTAAATATATGTTTGTAGGGGGACATAAATGTGCATGTTCTTTTGTGCGCATGTTTATTGGCTGTATAAACCCTAAGGTTGTATGGTAGATATATTGTATGATGCAACCACAAATTTGGATTGCAAAAGTTACAAATTGAAGGTCCAAGGGGAAATGTGTATGTGTGTGTGTGGGGAGGGAAACTATTGCAACTTAACTGTAAATATGTAAATAGCAGATGCTGAAACAAGTAGATAAATATGTGCAGAATATTTATTAAAGATAGGAATGTATGTAGAATATTTTTTTAAAAATGGGAAAATGAATAGAGAAATGTTAAGATGTGCAGATGCTGGTAGAAAGATAATGGATGCTATTTGTTGCAAGAAATGAATGTCAAGAGAAGGTAAAATAGCTATATATGAGAATCTGTTTCTGTCATATTGTATCTTGGGAGAAGAATAAAACCAAGCTGAATGCAGTAGAAAGAGATACTTAAAAATGTGTGGGCTAAACAGGAAAAGGTAGAGCCAAGAATGTATGGATGCTGAATGAATTTGGATTAAATACAGAATGTACAAAAGAAATATTTTGAAGTGGTTGGTAGTAAGAGAACGAATGTGAATTGACTTGCAAAACAAACACACAAAAGAAAAGTGAATGAGCTGAGAGGAAGGAAATGACTAAGAAAGATGTGGTTAGATGAAGTTGATGAGGTCTTCAAATAAAGAGATGAGAAATTTAAAGAAAAGGTGATGTACGAAGCAAATGCACAGACATGGAAAAATCTAGGGTTTGCAAGTGTAGGAAAGTATGGAAAAGTATAGGTCGTAATATTGGCGATAACTGCAGTTAGATACTGTCTTTTTCTTATCCCATGTCTTAATTTCTTAATTTCTTTGGCTCCCTGCTTCTTTCTTTCTTTTTACAATAGGCATATTATTTTTCTAAAAGTGACTAGCTCCATGGGTAGACATTCATGTTGAAAAACGTACCTTCCTGATATATGCCATTCATTCCGATAGGAATTTAAATATATCCAGTTTAAAATAGTGAGTAGATGATGAGCAGTGCCATACTTCACAAATAATGGTTTTTCTTTTTCTTTCAGTCTACACGAAACAGATATTCACAAGGAAAATCACCGATTGGAGCCTATGTACAGAGCAGAAATGTTCTTAGATAGAGACTACTGCATGTCCCAAGGCCCCAGCTATAATTATCTTGACCCCAACTACTTTCCTGCCAATAGATGACAAGGAAAGCAGATGTGCAACCTGAAACATAGTGTCACTTCTGAAAACCCAACAGCGGCACAGTCATTGATTCTGTGCCCACTATGGAAAGGCATGTACTTTCCCAGGAATGTCATCCACTGCATGAGAGCTTCCCAGGTGCCCTTCACAAATACAGCTCTCTGACCCGTCTTGTTACTAGGTCACTAAACAGAGGTTGAACATTCCTAGTGTGCAGTTGGCTTTACCGGGCAGATTTTCTTCACTCCATTAATCTTTAAAAAAAAAAAAAACCACCCAAGAGATGAGTTACAAAAGTGTGGCCAGAAAAGAAAGCACACATTAAGCATAGTCAATTCCAGAGGCTGAAAGAACTTGGCTTTTATGCGGTGAACAGGTGATGAAATACTTACATTGCAACAGTTTAGTAGTTTGCAGTTTTGTTGTGGAAAATAGTCTCCACACAGAAAACTGGCTTATTTCAGCAAAGTTTTAGCCTGTGGCAGTGTTTGCTTCTAGGACTACTCATAAAACAATCACTGTCCCAGGGTTGGTCCTGATAGGCCTTGGAGCTGCTTAATTACATAGATGTTTCTTTTACCTCCTCCTTTTTTCCCTCCCTTTTTACCACAAACTTATTTACTGAGAGTGAAGCACTACAGGAGGCAACTGTGGCACTGCTTCCTTAACCAGCTCATGGTGTGTGAATATAATAAAATTGTCATGCAGATATATTTTTAAATGTAATGTTATATAAAATGACCATGTGTTGTGTACAAAACTATGGTGAGAAGTGCCAGTGGTAGTAACTGTGTAAAGTTTCTAAATCCCCACCATTAACTCTTATGGAATACACAGCCTTCTGCCTCTGTATTTAGAGTTGTTAATGCAACTCATCAAAGAAAACTGCCTAATATAAATCATATATGGTAATAATTTTCCTCTTTTGTAGTATGCACAAGGTCCATGAAAGATTGTATTTTTATTACTATTTAAACAAGGTGATTAAATTTAGCCTGAACAGTGAGCAAGACTTCACATGCATTCTTTTATACTGCTCGATTTTGTTGTGCATCATTTAAAACATTTTGTATGTTTCTTCTTATCTGTGTATACAGTCTGTTCTTAAATAATGTTCAGTTGTCAGGAGAACTGTGAGAAATAAACTATGTGGCTACCGTCTGTTTATATATAGAATGGTTACTGTGACTTCTTTCTGAACAGGGTGGATTTTTGAACCAACCCTTCGATCTGAGAATATCAATTAGGCTGTAGAGAGAAGGGGGTGCCTCACCTTTATCTTTTGTCTTGCTGTTTTATGCCACCTCTTCCAGGATAATGCTCCAGCACCCTGATTTGAACACATCTACTAAATTCTGTACACAACCTTATCTATGCTTTAACTCGCAGATGCACCACTTGTGTGGGAGCAGATTTGCACAGCCAAAGGAATGCTCTTTTCAAAGCTCTTTCCATTGTTGAAACAAACGGGGGAATCAGTTACGTGGAAGAAGAAGATCTCAAAGAAGACCATAAGAGTTCTGTGTAACCTGTTTAAGACTATGATTCTTATTTCCTTGTACCTGTTCTACATATCCATCCCTTCTCCATTCTCTTTATGAAATAAAGAAGGCATTTTGGTACGCTTTATTAGCTGGAGAATAGCAATGACTGAAAAAAGCTTTGTAGCATTTACTATATATTTTTAGTTAATATATCATTTCAACGTGTGTAAGTTGTGATCCGGAAATGCGACCTAACGGTATTAGATTTCCACTTGCTTAAACAAAAAACTTGAATTTTGGAAGTAATTTAGTATATGTGTTTTAAATTAAACTACAGCAGTAACTAACAAGGAGTTGGCTGGCTCGTTTAATAACAGCATTAATTTCAGTTTAATTTCAGTGTTAATTTTCACATTTTGTTTAGGTGTACTCATTTTCTGTTAGAGGAGTTGAAGCATTTTTAATAGATGATGCAGTATCATTTCTAAATGACATCGTCTGTAAGCATATCTCATTCTTGAGAAATTTAATAAATCAGAATATATAATATAAAACAATACACCTGATGTATTTCACTTTTCTCATTAATGGTAGCAAAACTGTAATGCTTTGGGAAACGAGTATCTAATGGAAATATAATTATATTTTACATTATCGGATTATATGTTCTCTGCAGCCAGATGCTACTTTCTGATACAGTATTAGGTTTGCTAACATATTCCAGATTTGTCATATGGGCATGTTCTAAGTACTCTTTCTGTATATCCTTTGGATAGAAGATTGGTTCAGGTGATCATGGTGGATTTAGGTTTTTCTATAAACAAGCCTCGAGAGATGTGAAAAATGTTCCAAAGTTGTAACTTTCCAACGTGGAATGCATTCCCTTTTAGAAAATAATCCACTTTCAACAAAATGGGCCGTTCTAACCTCTATATTGCTGTCTTTCCCTGAAATAGGATATTTGGGCACATAAAATTTTAGTTTCAGAGTGTTTTGCACATCTTAAGGCAAACACTGATTCCAATGTTGGCCATAATTCCAAGCAGATTAGGTGGCAGGCCAATAGCAATAGCACTTACTTATATACCGCTTCACAGCCCTCTCTAAGTGGTTTACAGAGTCAGCATATGGCCCCCAACAATCTGGGTCCTCATTTTACCAACCTCGGAAGGATGGAAGGCTAAGTCAACCTTAAGCCGGTGAGACTTGAACTGCAGAACTGCTGGCAGCCGGCAGTCAGCAGAAGTAGCTTGCAGTACTGCATTCTAACCACTGCGCCACCAGTAAGGAAAACTATCTTGTTCTATACTTATCTCATTCCTCCATTCTCGTTTGTTCAAAACATGTTTTCCTACCCAAATAATGGCCCTACAGATCTCATAATGGAAAAAGCAAATGGTTTGCAATAGTGGATGGATGGTTGTCTCTGAAATTTGCACTGATGAAAGCTGTTTTTTCAAGACAAGCTTCTGACTATACATTGCTTCTCAGAAGTGAGAAAGTCTGTATGTAACACGTTTTCAGCAATTGTACCCCACCCTTCTTATGTTAGTCTGTGACCATAATAAAGATTGATTTGATACGGTTTCAGCAAAGATTCAAATGCCCTTTGAATTTAAAATGTTTCCCATTGCCCTTTTTTTTTTAGCTTGGAAATTTTCAGTTCTTGCTCAAAGTGCAAAGCAGATTTTTATATGGTTCTTATTAAACAGTTCAAATTTGTAGTTTAAGTGTTAGGGATATTTTTTGAGATTGCTGTCAAATGATGTCTTTAAATACAACTGTCTTGTTTTGAAAGTTGTACCACATCTGTTTCTTAGTGGAAGAATCCCATCTAAAAAAGCTGAAACAAATGCTCATAACCACACAACTATAAAAGTTTTCAAAATTCAAAACTCTGTACCCAATTAAGTGAAAATGTTATGTGGCTTTGGATTGGATACCTATTTGTTTTGCAGAAGCTTTAAATATGAAAAGTAAAATTTACTACCCTTAACATTTGTCCATACATTTTATTTTTCTTACTTTTTCATACAAGAGTAGTAGGTTGAAAAATACAAATTTTGCTCAATTGCTTGTTGATAATGCAACTGTTGATAGAATCTAGCATGCAAGAAGAGATAGTGGATAGCCAAAGAAGGCAGTTTCTGATATAGATGATAAGATTTTCTTGTCTGTTGATCAACAGTTTGAAAAACCTCAGTATTTCAGTCATCAAGAGGTGTGTACGTGCGTGTGCGCATGTGGAAAGCATGTGGTAATCTGAACTTAATACTGCTCAATTTATGTTTTAAATTTCCCATGTTAAATGCTGAGCAATAAATTAAAGGACTTAAAACTGACAATTGGCTATATGTAGCTGTCACACATACAGCAATCAGTTTATAGAGACAATTATTGCCTGTGGTCTTTTTAAATGTGTGTTAATTTTTTTATATACCGACACTGCCATTATTAGCTCTAAGTCTTTACCCATCTTAAGCACATCAGCAATATTTGGCACTTTTCTTTTCAGCATATATTATCCCTCTGTTAGCATTGTAAATCAAAAAATTTTCAAGCCATAACTACATAGGATACTTGTATGGATGGTCTTATCAATGCAACATCTGGTCCTGCGATCAGTTAATTATTTCACATTTGGTTCATGTATTGCATATCGTGCTTTTTGTGTGTGTGAGTCTCTCCCAGTTCCATTATTTGGTGTGTAAATGACTGCAAACCTAATTGCAGACATGTTCCCCTTGTAAAAGAAAATGACAGAAAACAGACTGTTCAAGCACTACAAAAAAGAGCAAGCTTAAATAGCCTCAAAAATTGATTTGTGTTCAGCAGCAAATTCACTGTTACATCACTCCTACTGACAGAATACTGTGCTTGACTGTATAGTATGTCTTGCAGTACTGAAATGAAGAAGGTGTGTTCTATAAAACTCAGCTGCTGTTTATCATGCTGGCTTTTTTAAACCTGTAAACTGCAAACTGTATCATAGGCCATATACAGTACACATATCATTACTGTACCATTTAAGTTACAAAGATTTGTACAATGTTTACAACATGCATTAATCTTTCAAGGCAGCAGCTATTGCTTTGAACAGCATTTGTAAAGGACACTGTATGCATGTGTGTGTTCCAGCACTGCCATTACATTAAGTTCTGAAAATGGTGCTATTCCTTCTTCAGAAAAGTATTGACTGAAGTGCATATCTCGAGAAAAACTTCCTCTGGTGTTCCTTCTGCATTTATCTGTTCAAAAGAAAAACAAAAACATTCAGAGAAGTTAATTCCCAAATTCCCAGACTCAATAACCCAATAACCACTGTAGGCAATGCTGGAATGCTGAAAAAAGAACAACATTCTTGAAGAAACAATATGCAATACTCAAAACCAAAAACAGAAGGGCTTTTAAAAAGATCTCATTAGGGGGTCTTTAATGTTCTCCAAGCTTGGTGGTTTTCTTGCAGAAGTTTCATTACCAAACTAGGTAACACTAGTGTACTGATGATGTTATCTAGTTTGGTAATGAAATGTCTACAAGAAAGCCTACAAGCTCAGAGAACACTGAGGACCCCACAGTTTAACCCTGACTTACAGATACTCTTATCAAATCCCATTATGCCTAAGTAAATTCAGCCATTAATTTGAATGTTGGATGGGAAAAAAGTGGAAAACCGGGAAGAGAAGTTAGAAGGCCTTGCTTGAAAACAGTGCTGACTGCTGCTCATGTCTAGGAAAGCATGTCCGTTGAATATTTTGTCAGGTTGCAACTCTTGTCAGCAAGGAAATTAAAACTGACAGACATCACTAGTAGAACAAGCAACAGGCACCAGCCAAGCCTGTATAATACTATTATAGTAAAATATCTAAAGAGAAAGTGGCTTAAGATCGGTTTGTTGTTGAAGGCCGCATATTCTGCCAACCTGCTAATTATTGGGATGTACAAAATATTTAACATATGCTATAAACTGGAGATTGTGAACAAACCTTTGCAAGCAAACAGAAAATTGAAGTGAGCTCTTCTTAATAGCATCTAGGGCAGTAAAATGTGTTGCAAAATATCCACAGGTATGCTGTATCAGCCAGAACCCCACTTCCTGTGACATCACTAGGATTGGACTTCCTTTATTTCTCCTTATGCAACCTCTGACACCACAGAATTTCTGTTTCGTGACCCAGACGTTCTGCCTATGAGAAGATCTGCACCTTGAGATGAAACGGGTTGAGAACCTCTGTTCTATGGCATAGTTTATAAGCTGCAGTGGCAACAACCCTGAACTGAGACGATCACTCCATTTCTTTCCCAGTATGTATTTTTCTTCTTAGATTTTAATTTGCTTTGAAAAAAAGAACAGCTCTTCACCTAAAACATCCAAAGTGAAAAACATACTGGGGAGTGTGAATGTTAAATAATCAGTTCTTAAAGTGTTTTGGCAGCCGATGCTTTCCATGTTTCATGCTGAGCATTTTCAAGTGAGAAACACTAAATCTTAATACGGAGATAATATCTGAAGACATTCTGACTTTCCTATTCTATATGAAAGAACGGAATACACAAATATATTTCAGTTAATAGCAAAACAGAAAAAGGCAATAGAGGCAATTTTCTTTCTTTTTTTTTGCTATTTATAATAATAGAATTGCCCAATATAGCCAAAATAATAAGCAGAAACAGTATAGTAAGAAGCTGTTTTTCAAATCTTCTATTAAATACCTTCCAGAATTGGGGATTTGGGTGCGAGTGTAAGAAAATTTGCAAAAAAGCATACTTAATTACCTCAATTAAGGAAATGATTCCAACTAAGAGTTTTAAACATTACATAGAAGAGGAAACTAAAGGGAGACTGAATTGCCAAATTATTTGTAATCTAAAATAAATGCAAAATAAATTTCACTCAAGTGTATTGGAACAATAGATAGCTTGTGCTATGTTATACAGAAATGTATTTTAAACCCAAAGGCTGGACGTATTCTAGATTATATCACGCTTCATAATGAAAATAATGAGTGTTAAACTCCGTGATTAAGTTTTCTCAATTTCAATGTATTTAAATTTAGTGAAATGGCAAATCATCTGCCGTTTCTCAAGTTTTGACAGCATATATGAGTCAGGCCGATCCAGAAGAACACTCTCTTTTCATGTTGCAACTTTCTTGTTTTTCTATCCTCCCTTATTGGTTGTAACTATTGTATTAATTGCAGGGAAGTGTAAGGGAGAATTTTGATTTTGTCCTTCCCTGATGACAAAGCAACCTGACATGTCAAAGATCCAGAAGTCTTGCTTGAAATTACTAGCCACTCCGGACAACCAGTAGAGCCCCACTATATATGCATTTAGGTGAACTACTTACTTGAAGTTAACTGACCCTTCTCAGATTCATGATCAAGACAAAATCCTAGAGAGGCTCCCCAGAGACCAGACCTGCTTTCTGCCTCTGTGGCCTTTTCAGCTTTAAACTTCCCACATATATTTTGGGGGAAGACAGTTGAAATGCAGATACAGATACAAATCCTATTTTTCCATGATGACATCAACTCCAATCCAAGACAGGAAAGCAGAGAGAAATCTACAAGCTCTCTGCTCTTTTATGATGTTCAAGGAATAAAAATATGGCCACTGGCCAACTAACTAGTCATCCCAAAACATGACCTGCCAACATATAAAGGTGAAAGAACTGACTAAAGAAAAGGATCTAAGTCAGACATAGTTTATCTGACAAATGAAAGCAAATATATGTGACCCAGGATAATGTTGCACAATCCAATTTGGGTCACTCACCGGGACCAGAAGTTTAGTCTTCCAAGCTTTTGGACTCATGCTGGAGCCCATCCTCAGGGAACTTCTCTCTACCAGAATAGTTTATCTGTGACATGCTTTTTCGTTAATTTCCCCCCCCTCCTGTTTCTGGCCACTTTATGTATACATAATGATCAGACAGAATATAATTCAGTTTAATGTTTAGTCTTTCCTGGATTTTCCTTTGCTGTATACAGGGATAGGCTAACATGCATCTTGCAGCTAAAAAAAAAAAGATATCTTCCTTCTCAGTAGCAGAAATTGAGTGAGAGGAATTGCTACATCAGAACATTTATGACACAAGTTAATTTTCTCCTTAAAACATTGCCACATAAACAGAAGACAGATCAAGTAGAAAGTCAAGGCAATCTACCTTAAAGAGTGGGATTCTGTTTTCATAATATGCAATTAGTGTCTCGGCTGTTTTATAGTAAGCTTCAATGCATTTCATGATAGCTTCAACATTATCCTCAAGGCACTGACTTTTTTGCATAAGGTGATTACTCATGGTCTTAGAAGAACAGTCCATGCAGAGTATCAGAGAGGGCTCACCAATCTGAAGAAATGGAGAAAAAAAAACGACGTCAGTTTTTCCAGTTTTTTAAAGGTGTTCCCTTTGGATTAAATGAGTTCAGCATAAATGTCTTCCTTTGTAGGAATAAGAACAGAAAGCGATAACCAAATACAAGGGTTTATACATAAGATTTAGACAGAATTATTGCCTGTGCCTTTATCTACAGTTTTTTTGGGTTTTTTAGGGACCAAGAAAGGGTTATGTTCCAGGATGGTTCATGCATGGCTGCATAAGCCCTAAAGTCATTGCTTCCAACCTCATTTTGGTTTCAGAATAACCTTGTTGCAGGGTAAGCTGAGAGATGATGATGATGATGATGATGATGATGATGATGATGATGATGATGACGACGACGACAATATAGCTTTACCGTCCTGTATTTATTTTATTAAACAATATTTATATGCATCTCTTGGGGTCACATAAGAAAAATTATTTACACAGATGGGAGGGAGGGATACAAAGAAAAGTTTTTTCGAAGAAGTAGAACTAATTCCAGTCATTCAGTTTAATTCTAGTCTTGTGAGCTCAAAGGAAGCTTCTCCTGTTTGTACAAGTTATATAAGCAAAAGCTTCTATACATATGATTGTATGTCTGAAACCCTTTGGGGGTTTTAAGCCTTTTTTCCCTTTTTCACATTTCTGTGCAAAGTCATGTTGGAAATGTTAAATCTCTTTTAAAAGTGACATGAAGCTCACATTTTTATAGGTTTGCTATGCCTCCAAGAATATTTCGTATACACAAAACAATAACTGAGAAAGTCATTTTAAGTGCTGCAGATAAGGCTGGTTCTGGTGGCTACCCAACATGTGAATCATGACACAAGATAAAGAAGTACTTTCATGATGAAATTATAAACTTTCTTTGAAAAACTCTTCAAACAAGACTGTATTTTTCCTTGAGTTAGTTCGATTTTTTGAAAAAAACAATCTCTCTGGATTTTGTCTCTATATGGAAGAAGACACTCTCTTTGCTTAAGACATTAGTAAATAAAGGACATATAAAACTTTTTTTAGTATCATTAGGTTAAACATATATCTCCCCAAATCTATCTAATTATCTATCCAAACCAAATAAAGGTGAGCGGTGGAGAAAGAAAGATAAATACTACATACAAGGTGATACTGGGGAGGAGAACTTACTGCTTTTCATACACAACACAAGGCGGCACCACTACACCAGAAATTAAAACTACGTATTCTACCCTAGTGAGGAAATTCTTTAAATGAAACACATGGATCTATTTTTGTGCTCCAGAGTTCCCACAATGCAACTATGAACTGCAACTAAATGTTTGCAGCATCATAAATAAGTTATAACACAGTGTCTGGGCTTAGAGAACAAATCATTGTTTCACAATCTGAAATAACAATATAAAATTGATGATGCTAGGAAGCCGTACAATGTTGGAAATATCCCTAAAGCCGTTCAATTTTTCTGGTGGAATTCTTGCATCGCAGTAAAGGATGTTGGGACGCTTTTATTTTTTCTACATCTTCAAGCAGTTTTTAGTATTGCGCATTGTCATTGTCTTTTTTCTTTCCATTTCCTCTTCTCTCAATTCCAGTTAATTGGTGGTAGTGACAGGGGCAGAGAAATTTACATTGCATTACAGTACCAGGTTGGTTGACAATTTTAGGAAGGCAGGAGAAGTTGGACCCAGAACTACTTTGGGGAGGCAACTCTTCTATGTGACCTTTAATTATTCTCTTGTATTTCATAAATTGCAAATTAAATTTATGAAATACAAGAGTAGGATTTTATGTTGAAGATACAGTATAGATGCAGTCACTTGCCATAGATTGGAGTTTCCAGATTATCCCTAAATTATTCATTCTTTTGAGACTGCTCCTAAAATGCATCTTGGGCTAATAAAGATGACCATCTCCATCTATTTGCAGAATGGTTGTACATGAATTAAGGTTCAATTTTTGTGTACCTGGGAACTCAGGATCTCTAAGGTAATTAAGGCTTTCGCTGAATGAAAATGTCTCTGTGAATGAGTGGAAATGGCAACTACTACGTAGAATGAAATAACGGTGTTCAAATGTCTCTAGAGGACAGAATAGGAGATCATCCATGAGTGATCTGAATGGCAGCTCTTCACGGAGAGCCTGTAAAATAGGTCTCCAGTGGGTTTGTATGCCAAGAGCTAAGGAAGATGGTATCTTTGCTCTCACTTTGATGTTCTATGAAATGGTATCCTCATAACTAGAGACAATCAGTAGAAACAAATCTAGGCAATTATTATACAGCCTGAGAAAGAATGAAGGAGGACCTAAGGTAATCTTCCACTTCTTAAGGCTTTTCTCTCTACAGGGGAAAAAGAACTATCCAGACCAGCTGCTAGAATCAACATATGTGGGGATTTTAAAAATAAATCTTTGAACACCATTTTTTAAGTTGAACCTAACTTCCATTTTGACTGATCCAGATGGCAAAATCATTTGAGACCATCTGCCCAATTTGATTGTATTCACCTGACATTCCACATCAAAGTTTACATGTACAGCAAGTCTATTTATATTTAGTAACAAATAAATATGAAGCTTAATCCTAAGAGACATTTTGAAAGTTAAGTCTCTGTCATGGCAATAAAATTATACAAGGAAGTATAGTAGGCAAAGATAATAAAAAAACATATTAGAAATTGTCTAAATTACACATCCACTTATGGTTAAATGTTTTCCATAAGAGGAAATTAAATAGATTCTTTTTTAAAGGCTCAAAGTGATTTTCTAGTATGGAACTGCACTTCCTTTAAAGGGCATATCCATAGAATGGAACTCCTCCTTGACCATTAGCTATTTCTGGATTCAGTTGATAACCCTGACAAGAAATGTGTTTTGCAAAACAATGTCTAGAGGGTGTCATCTGTGACCGTTTCTGAAGTCATCAGATATGACAAGGGTTACACATCCCTTGATTACATCCTGACTACTATGATGTACTTCCTATGGATCTATCCATAAAGAGTGATTGGAGGCCTTGATTAGGGCAAAGTGCTGCAGCTGGACTGCTAATAAAGTAAAGCAGGACCTCTGAAGTAAAGGGATCGTGTGAGTACTGATAACTTATGCTGGTTAATTACTGCTCAATTTAAAGTATTGATATTACCATTTAAAATCCTAAATGGCTGAGGATTAGAGGGACTACCTCTTCCACTATGAACCACTTGTTACAATCACTGGAAGAGACCTGACATTGA
Organism: Protobothrops mucrosquamatus; assembly: GCF_001527695.2. Classification (NCBI taxonomy): domain Eukaryota; kingdom Metazoa; phylum Chordata; class Lepidosauria; order Squamata; family Viperidae; genus Protobothrops; species Protobothrops mucrosquamatus. The sequence goes on from NW_015386984.1 coordinate 423,916, forward strand.
TTCCCTAGATCAGGCATGTCAAACTGCCAGCCTGCGGGCCAGATGCATCATACTGAAACCGTGCCCACCTCATTGCCGGCAATGGGGGAAAAGTCGCAATACGTCGTGCGACGTCACGTGACATTGTGAGTTTGACATGCCTGACCTAGATACATAAGGGAAGACCCTAACCCTAACTCTATGATGTTTCTAAGCCACTGAAAGTTGTGCTCAGAAGTCACATTTGGCCCACATTCTTCTGCCTTTAGGAAATGGGAGAAAACCTTCCTTTCCACCTAGGTCATTTCAGTTGCAAATATTTCACAATGACTTTAGCTCTTGTTATGATTACAATGTTTGTTTGTTCGACTTAGATCCCACTGTTCAACTTAGTTGTTTTGGGTGTCCTGCGGGGATAATATAAGCTGAAATAGTGATGCTGTTTCAACCTATTAATTGCTCTCATGCCATCATTTATTCAGAAGGAATTAGAAATATGTTCTCTATTCTAACTTCCTAGCAATTATCACTCCAGAGCATCTCATATACTCTTTTGCAGGGAAGAGTAATATGCCAATATTTTAATAAGCAATCTGAAAGTGCAGTTAGTGAAAGTGTGCGTGATTTAGATATGTCATTTTCACCCAGTAGCATTAGCACTTCTGATGTTTCTAAGACAACAGATAATGTGTGGAAATTATGTTGCATTTTAAAATTGTTTCTGCGTTAGGGTATTCTTCAACTGATCCTTTGTATAGTTTGAGTGCACATCACCTTTGCACATATTTCATTAAAAAGTAGAAATGCAGCAAATGCAGTTTTTTTAAGTCCTGCAAGTTGACAACAACATTAAGTAATATTTGTTTACTGCGAAGTTCATGGAAAAAGTCAGCCTTTCAATAGACAACAGTGGACAGAAGCAAATAGGATTAGAACAGGAAAATGTCTTATAATTAGTGAGACTATCCGTCTGATTCAGTCTTGTCGACATTACTCAGGAATAGATTCAAGATTTCAAACAAACATTTTTTTTAGGGTTCCCTGGAGAAGGAAAGAACATTTTGCATTAAAGCAACTGCTCAGTTCTTCCTTTTGCATGATGGGATTGCTCACCTCATTCTCAAACTGTTCTCCTTGTTGAATATCTTGGGGATAGCCATCAATCAAGAATCCCTTCGAGTTTTCCATATTGGCAAGGATAGCTTCTTTTAGGAGCTCTGTGACAATATCCTTAATTGAAAAATGCAAAGTAGTTTGGTTTAACATCTGGTCTGAAAGCTCAAGTGCCTTAAAATGAGACATAGCCACAATAGCCTAATATGCTCATATTGCAAGTATATTGTGCATTCATGTGCATGCACTATTTTACCAAATTTACCGACTGAAGGCACTCCAAAATTCCTATCATTACTGACTCTTAACCTAGACATTTTACAAGTAGGAAAATGCTACCAAAAAAAAAAAAAAAAGGGCAGTGCTCCCTTGAGAGCTAATTATTTTAAGTACTGGAGCACATTACGAAGCATATGTCTTGCAAATATAATCAATTGAAGGAACCTTTAAAAAACATCTCAATGAGACCAGCGAAGATGCCTATGTTGTTGTAAGGCTTCACTACTATCTTGCTTTTCTTTAAAATACAACAGGTAGTTTTGAGTTAATACATATTGTATTTCAAACAAATTTCTGGAGAAAGAACCTATCTAGTTTTTATATTATCCATTCAAGCTTCTTCCTTCTCTCCTCCCACCCCCACCCCCATTGAAGAGATTACATTAATTTTGGAATCACATCTTACCCCTGATATAAATTCACCACTCTCGGTTATATCTCTGATGGTCTTACTCCTTCCAGATGCTGCCTCATTTTGGATCAGATCTTCTACTGACACATGCATGAATCCATACTTTTGTGCTAATTTCCCACACTGGGTTCCTTTGCCAGAGCCTGGGCCACCTTTATAAGTAAATATAAATTCTCAAATTAGAGAGAGAATAACTGACTCATCGTAGACAAAAATGATCATAAGAGTATACCAATTAAACAGTGAAACATCACAGAATCATATCAATTAAATGGTGGTAGGAGTAGATAATAAAAGCCTCTTCTGGATTCAGCAGCGCAGAATCCATAATGAAGTCTCTCTCATTCCTAAACTATTATTATACCAATATTTTTTCACATACAACCACCCAATAATTGACTGAAATGGGCGGCCATGAAAATTGAGAGAGAGAGAGAGAGAGAGAGAGAGAGAGAGAGAGAGAGAGAGAGAGAGAGAGAGAGAGAGAGAGAGAGAGAGAGAGTGCAATTGTGTCAGAAAAGAGAGGGCTTTGATAGGTCTGATGCAGCTTACTTATTTCATTCATATCTTATATTTTGTCAAATGATCATAATCAAAGATAGTAGATTATTCTGAGAACTGATCAAATGGGATTGTGAATCTGGTACTTCCAATTGCTGCAGCACTAGCTGAGGTAAAGGGTCATGCAGGTCATTTCAGATTATGCAGATATGTTTTAAAATGGAAATATTACCCAGCTATTCATATCTGCAGAGATGTAAGGGTGCTCATTAAAAATTAGTTCCAAAACAAACCACAATGATTTATGAACTACCCATGTGATCAAAAGACAGGAGAGGAAAGAAAATGACCAATTTCCTATAAGAAAATTATTCTTCCAACTTAATCCAAACTTAACTGAAAGTGAAGATAGAAAACAAAATTTACAAATGGTTTTTACAATATATATTGCATAAGGTGATCACGTGATCACAGGACACTGCAGCCATCATAAATACGAATTAGTTGCCAGGCATCCAAATTTTGTCCATGGGGATGCTACAATAGTCATAAGTGTGAAAAACAAGTATAAGTCACTTTTTACAATGCTGTTGTAATTTCGAACAGACACTAAATCAGAGTTCCCCAACCTTTTCTGACCCAGAAAAGGGGGAGGAGGGTGAAAAGAGGGGATGATTTTGTGGAAGGGGCAGGCGCATGTGCGAATGGGGCCACGAGTGCCCAGAATAAAGCCTGCGCAAATGGAGTCATGAGCGCCCACAACGAGGTTCGTGGGAGTGGGGCTGTGTGCGCAAGTGGGGCTGTGTGCATGCACAGACCAGCACGTGGCCCAGTGGCGATTAGGCCACAGCCCAGTAGTGGGCCACAGTCGATAGGTTGGGAACCCCAGCACTAAATGAATGGTTGTAAGTGGAGATTACTCATTTTTATTTATCCATCCATCCATCCATTTATTTTTAAACCACCCAACAGCCATAAATTTATTTTTAAACACCCAACTCTCTGAGTGATTTTCAAGGTATGACTATAATAAAGGATGGACCGTCATGGCTCACAGGTTAAAGCTGAGTTTGAAAGCTGGAGAGCTGGCAGCCTGGGTTTGACACCCGAGCTCCATACAAAGGGGTGAGCTCCCGTTACTTGCCCCAGGTCCTGCCCACCTAGCAGTCTGAAACCATGCAAATGCAAGTAGATTAATAGGTACCACTTCAATGAAAAGGTAACAGAGTTCCATGTGCCTTTGGCATACGCCATGCTGGCCACATAACCATGGAAATTGTCTTCGGACAAAACTGGCTCCCTTGGCCAAGAAACAGAAATGAGCACCGTGCCCTGGAGTTGGACACGACTGACAGGGAAACCTTTACTTTTTTACACCTAAAGTGATACCATTCAAAAACTTTAGAGCACGAAAATAATAAGCTAAAGAATGTTTCATCTACCACGTGAATTAAGACTGGAAATCAAATCAATGGTTAAATACCTGAGCGGAAAGATTTGTCCCCAAATTCTTTGTGGGAAGATATAAGCAGTGGTGATACAGGGATTCTATCAAACCATTTTCAATTTATAAATAATATATATTTTAGGATACACTTGGACAGAGGCTTTCTGAGGTGTTTTTTCCCCCCCATACCTTCTCAGCCCACTGGAAATAAGCAGGATTTTTCTTTAATAAAGGGAGAATCTGCAGCTATGAATTATTTACACAGCAGTCGCTGGAAGCCTTAGCAGTCTGAGAACCAACTCTTAGAGAGGCAGTGCAACAGAAACAAGAAGAATCCCCGAATGACTTTCACCAAACCTTTGAAATTTAAATTTTATTCACTGAATTAAATATTGTGATATCTGAAATCTAAGCCTACCAACCACTTTTAGGAAAATTATTAATTAGTAATTAACAATAACAACTGAAAACTATTTGGGCTTTGCCTGATATTCAAAAAGAAAATGCAAATTTGTAACATTTAAATGTATTCTAATCAATATCATATAGCCTGAATGTCCAACCCAGGGTGTAGGCAACCTTGACTATTTTATGACTCGTGGACTTCAACTCCCAGAATTCCTGAGCCAGCTGTGCTGGCTCAAGAATTCTGGGAGTTGAAGTCCACGAGTCATAAAAGAGCCAAGATTGCCTACCCCTGGTCCACCCCTGGTCCAAGATATTTATATCTTGAGTTTGGTGCACCCTGTCAGCCCAAATATGGTTCGAATCTCAGAAGGGTATGTCTGGTTGAAAAGAACTAAAAAGTTCGAAATGGCTATTCCAGTTCTCCCTTAATTCTTTGTTAGCAATCCAAATTTTGAAATATATATATATATATATATATATATTTGTTTTCTGAGGTTTTCGCGGGTGTTTGTATGTAGGTCTTTGGATATTCGGCTTTTCTCCCGCGTAAAATTGTAAGTGTCTTGGTGACGTTTCAACGAAGTCACATTCGTCATCTTCAGGCTGGTGTCTTCAGCGTCGTGCTTCTACTCCCAGAAGCACGAAGCTGAAGACACCAGCCTAAAGATGACGAATGTGACTTCGTTGAAACATCGCCAAGACACTTCCAATTTTACGCGGGAGAAAACTCGAATATCCAAAGACCTACATATATATATATATATATATATATATATATATATATATACATACACACACACACACACATACATACTTATGTGATATATATACATATCATTAACATTACTATGTGTTATATATATATATATTAACATTATTATGTGATATATATATATATATACAATTGGATACACACAAAGAAAGCGATCGGCGAAAAGAAGGGGAAGGGAGAACAGCTTTAAAAATTAGTGGTGGGATAGCAGACAGCGGTGTATGTACGAGGGAAGGGATTGGAGGAAGGAAAGTGGATAATGGAATAGCAGCCTTAAAAAACAGCAAGGGAACAGCCAATGCATGCCTCTAGGAGTAAAACAATTAAGGACGTTGGATGGACCGATGACCAGGTCCAGGAGCCATGTGCAAAACCGGCCGGTATCATAAAAAGGGAACTCCCATTGACTTGCTCCTATGCTCTGATGATGTCGGTAGTGCTGGCCGACGAAAGCTCAGCATTTTATTAAACGATTTCTAGTTTGATATTATCCTGGTGTTCGTATTTATTTGTTTCCAGGCAAGCCAAAAGGTTAGATACCCATGTGATACAAAGAATTAAACTGGACATTTTCTCAGAAGAAAAAAAAATTAAACAGAAAAAAAAGTATAGGGAATTATTGAGAAGTGCTAAAAGAAACGCAATGGTATAGAGCAGGGTTTTCCAACCTTAACAAGTTTAAGATGAACGGATTTCGATTTCCAGATCTTCCTTTCTGGCTGAGGAATTAAGGGAGCTGAAGTCCACACATCTTAGTGTCCAAGGTTGGGAAACTGGTGCAAAGCAAGTGTTGGCAACCAATAAGTTAAGGCACCCCCTAAGTAGCTACAAGCTCCCCCAAATTACAACGAGAGGGTTTTTTTAAAAAAAAAAGTTGCCAAATTTTAAGGAGTTTTACTCAATCTCTCAGTGGTAAGTATGTGTGCAATCTTCAGGAGAACTCAAGAATGGATTGTTTACCTCCTTTTGAATTCAATTTATCTCCTAGGTTCCTAAGGAAGCAATTTTCTCAGTCTGTTGCTTATGATCCTTCTGTGAACTGGCAAAGAGGCTGTTTTCTGAACTGATAACCGAAATATGCCCAGGTGATTAGAAAGTGAATCTCTGGTTCTAAACATATTAGCACAAATGAGTTCCTTCTTCCATATGCAAAGCTTTTCGTCTTAATTAGTTCAGAGTTCTTTCAGGTCAAAGACAGAATAGGAAAAAAAAGTTTGATTTTTTTTTACTGTTTAATTCTCTTTCCAAATCAGCAGGCACAGGGAGTCTCACTAGCCTATGGCTATCTTTTCTCTAGGCTGTATCAAATAGTGTCATTCTATCCAAAGATGCCATTATTAACGATCCCTGTAATATTCCAGAAGATTGTGAAATTAAACAATAAAAGCTGAACATTTCTAGTTGAAGTTTTACTGAAATCCGTCAGGATCCAGTTCCAAATACACATGCTCAAGATCAGAGAACACGTAAGCAGAAAATGGATTATTCCACAAACAAAATTGTCCTTCCTCAATACATATGTAATTGGATATCTTTTAAAAAAAACTTGAATTCTATATTATTGTTACAGTTTTTGGCACGGTCAGCCACGTGATTAGACTGGATTTGGCTTTTTTTTTTGTCCACCTATCGAGTCCTTCACAAGGACCTGGGCTAGACAGATGTTGTTCTTTGATGTTTTATCATTATTACTATAGGCGAAGGAGTGGCAGAACCTGGGGGAGTGGAGTTAAAAGAGGGATCAGCCTAGAATCTCCACATAACCACAAGGAAGCGAAATCCAACCCCTCTTGAATTCTGTTGACCCTTATCTAATTCCTAGCAAGGCTGTTAGTTGAGAATATTCCTGTGCATAAGTATGAGTAGCAATACATTAGTTTAATTTAATATCCATATGTGGATCTGATCTTTCACAACTGATAATTACAAAACTATGTCTTAACAGCTACCACATCGATACCATTAAAAATAGCCTTCTTATAGCAACTTTCCACATTATGTATCACTTGCAAACAAGAGACAATTTCTCTACTATTGAATGTTTCTGACAGGTCTCGATTATGTCGCATGTATCCAGGCAAGTGGGAAATTCCATCAACAGTTTGGAAAATTCATACTGGCATATATACAAAGGCATGATTTTTGTAGATATATCAAATACAAACCACTATTTTCAAAAGGCTGTGGTGGAACTACATGGCCTTGTACGAGATCCACAAGCATATGTGTTTCCTATAAAAATCATGGTTAGTTGATGCCTTGCTGGCTTTTGGTTGGACCCCAAAAATCAAGAAAGACATGGAGAGTTACTTCTGAGAAGTTTCCTTTATTGTTCCTCACCTATAGATAAGAAATCTTGCCAAACTAAAGCAACTACGGGTAATCCTTGACTTACAACCATTCATTTAGTGCCTGTTTGAACTTGCAATGAGCTGAAAAAAAATCTATTGCTGGGCCTGAAGAAAAAAATACTGAGATATATTCTTGATGTTGATATTTTTTCTTAAACAGTAAAGAAAGTTCAGTTTAGATGTGTAGCCCATCCAAATTCTTGACAGAAAACTCTGGTTAACAATAAATTAAAACTTACATTCTGTTTTTTTTAAAAAGAAAAAGTTAAATTTCTTCTCTCTCCTGTACCAGCAGGCAGCAATTGTTACATCAATATAATTTTATAATAGATCACATAGTAGTATTTGCATAGATTCATGCTTTGGTTGCTCCTTAGGGATGCTTGGATGATGGCCTTCATAGTGTACTCATCTTTGTTGCCTAAACCCTCTCTTGTGTTCATTCTTTGGGAACTTCAATTGGGATTTGAACTGGCTTTGATTTAGTGTGAATTATTTTTCTGTATCTCTGAGCATGAAGAAACTCTTTCGGATTAAGACCTTCAGTAATGCTACTACTATATGCTTTTTCAGGCTATTACCCGGAATAAGAGGAATTGCAACCACATGAAAAAATGGATGTGGATTCAGAATTCCATATATTTATACATATAAATGTTCTTCCTTCTGCCACTCTATTTGTTCTTTATCACCCTTACAGAAATTGCTTTTTTCTGACTGGGGAATAAAGGCAAATTCAGAGACTATATCCCAATGCTTTTTTAAAACCCTAGTCATCTTTCAAAACATAGGCATGCAATCAATAAAGGAAATGGTCATCCTGGGAGATATCTCTGTGGTGGAAATAGGGGCAGCTTTCACATAACCCCATTAACTAAATAAACTTCTATTTACTCACTATCCACCTGTCCTTTTCATATGAGTAAGAAGAAGATCCCAGTAAAGAGAATAATGTCCCCAGTGTACAGCAGTCAAGACTGAATGGTTTAAAAAATAACATGTTGTGCTGTAGCTACAAGCAATGCTTTTATACATACTGGCTATATGTGCAAAAAAACCAACAACAACCCGGTCATTTGACATTGATTATCTCTCCATCCGCCAATCCTTGAATTTAAGACTAAATAAGCATAAACATCTTCAGGGTAGATTTATGCAGCTAAAAAAGAAAAGAAGTATTAACAAATCCTATGCTATACATTTTCGTAATCCAGATAATTACATTTACAGACACAAAATTTTGTTCTTATATTTGTTTAGAAAGTATGATGGGGAAATTTATACTAAAAAATAAATAAATACGATAGTGTCTAAAATTCCTGACACTCAAATTCACTGAAGAGGAAAGATGGAATTAATTACAGAAATTGATTTTCACTTTGTACACTTTGTATTTTCCTTTGGGAGTGTGACTTTATTACTATTACAACCATTTCATGTAGGCATCAGGACAAAGCAACAACCTTTTTCTATTTGGGGCAGTGCCTTTTTTACACGCAGGTATAAATCAGAGAAAGAAGGAGCATTAGGTACGTTTTCCACCTTAAGTTATTTATTAAAAAAACAATAAAGGAGGGATATAAATAAAATATTAGAAAATAAACTACATTAATGGAGCTCTGAATCTCCATGTTTTCCAGTGTGCTAGGTATTGTGAGCTTGGTCATTTATAAACTACTTTTTAAAGCAGAGCTGCTGCCTCTGAGTCATTTATTGATTGCTTCAGCTCCTGAAGGTTTAAAAGCAGCAGCAGAAAAGAAGGGAACATATTCTGAACAGGCTTGTGCAAAGCAGCCTATTCTTTCAAATGAAGAACCAATCTTAACAGACAAGCCACTTCGGGTTTTATACAAAGACCTTTCCAAATAGTTTGCTGGTTATTTGCAAAGCACCATGGAAGCTCCTCTGAACTAATCTGGGGGGAAACTTTCTTTGCATTCGGTAGAATAGATTAATTTCTCGGGAGAATTATAAAATCATGATGCTGCATGCACAGCTGCATACTTAAGGGGCAGAGCTTATGTCATTTTTATTAACAACTCCAGCCCTGTGGATGTCTCTGAGGCCACTTATTTAAGAAGTTAACTTATTGAACCTAATACAACATGCCTATCAAAGGAATGGTTTTTATTTTCAGGATTGTGCAGAAATCTGAAAACATCTGGGCTACTTTAGTTAACAGAAGATGAGATCTGTTCCAAATCCTCTTTGAAGAACGCACAGCCCTATTCTCTGTTTGATTCCAGCAATTATTTTAGCAAAACATAACATGTATCCATCAAGGGATCTGGCTGAAGGAACAAATTGGATTGGGAAGAAATTCAGCCTGAGATATTGGCCAAAACATACTGGCTTTCTGTGCAAAAAAAATAAATAAATCTCAGTTTCCTATTATCATTTGACATTAATTATCTCTCCATCCGCCAGTCCTTGAATTTAAGACTAAATGGGCATAAACACTTTCAGGGGAGATTTATGCAGCTGAAAAGCTAGTTTTTTTTAAAAAAAACCAACTGTCTCTAATTCAGCCTCGATCCAGTGATGCCACTACCATTGCTTTGTTTTCTGTGGCTCCTCACTTGTTTCTTTGCCATTAATCCCACCCTTTAGTGGTATTAATGAAATAAATCAGATAAATCAGTGTTTCTCCACTGCTGAATTTGGGCAACTCCAGGAACAACATCAAAGCATAGGGGGGTCTGCACGTAGGCTGACCACTTTTGCTTTAAGCAGCTGAAGAAGAACATCTTCATGGACCCGTCAGAGGACAGTAAAAAAGGACCATCTTTTTGTGTTCCTTTTTGCATTTGCAATTATCAGACAGCTGCCAGCAGTAGCTGAACAGTGGAGGGAAATATTCTGTGCCATACAAAAGAAAGGAGAAACATATCCAAGTACAGGCTGGTCTATCTGTGGTATATTGGCAGAATCAGAGATTCCCTTGCTTACAGAAAATCAGCAAAATTATCAGAGGGTTTGTCCCATTGTGGATCAGCAACAGTATTTTGGGGATGTCCTTCTATAGCAGGGGTCTCCAAACTTGGCTGCTTTAAGACTTATGGACTTCAACTCCCAGAATTCCTCAGCCGGCATGGCTGGCTGAGGATTTCTGGGAATTGAAGTCCATATGTCTTAAAGTGGCCAAGTTTGAAGACCCCTGTTCTATAGCCTCTCTTCCTTGCCTGGGCAGGTCATGCAAGAGGGGTATGCTAAGGGTCCCATCTCCAAAAAAAGTTGCTTCTAGTGGGATCCAGGTGGTGGTGCATCTGCTGTGGACCCTGCCATCTGGAACATTATTCTTCCAGAAGGCCTTCTCACCAGCTTTCAGGATCCTGAGGACAGCCTGAAAGGGGGGGCTATATGAGATTAAACAGAAGTTTGTTCTCCTTCTTCCTTGGGGTTTATCTATTTATTCATTTTTGATGGTTTTAGACTGCTATGAAGTTTTGAAGTGCTGTTGTGTTGTATGCCTCTCAGCCACGTTTGTGAGATGGATAGCTACGTAAATATGCTAGTGTTATGTTATGTGTGTTATGTATGTGTGTGGGTAGATATATACTTTCTTTTGAGAGCAGGCAACAGAATTTCATTTTTAATGTGGGTCAGCATGCTCACAGTAAAAAATGACAATAAAGGTTATCTTATCTACCTTGCCTCACCTTATCTTATATAAATAAATAAATTAAAAGGCCCATTGTCATGTGTTAAAAGAAGTATGAATGAAATTGTTACTTTCTGAAGAGTAATACAGGTAGTCCGCATTTGACACTGGCCATTGGGACCGGCAACTCTTTTGCTAAGTGTTGCAGCCATAAAGCACAACATCAAGTGATTGCGCTGACGGGAGTTGCGGCAGTTCCAGTTGCCTTGTTAGGTGAATCCCACTCAGTCGCAGGTCCCACAGTCACATGGTTTGCCTGCCTTATGGAATCTTCTACCACCAAAAATGAGGTTAGCTATATCTCTTTCAATATTCTGCAAGACCTGGCTTTGCCATCATGCCTGGGAATCTGAGGGGACTGGGGAGATTCCCTTACTGTGATTAACAGCATCCTCTCCTGTTCATGTGTTTTTTTAATAGTTTCCGTAGATTTTAATGATCAATTTTCATATACTGTTGGTTTTCTTTTTAATTAATTGTTGTACCCTGAGCCATGCTTTTGTGAGATGGGCAGCTGTATGATAGATAGATAAATAGGTAGGTAGGTAGGTAGGTAGATAGATAGATAGATAGATAGATAGATTAGATGGAGATTGTTTTTTGACCTCCTGCTGGCTTCCCCAATGACTTTGTTGGAAACCAGCAGTAAAGATCATAAATGGCAATCATGTAACCATGTGATGCTGCAACCATCATAAATGCAAGCTGGGTGCCAAGTGCCTGAATCATGATGTGACTCCAGCACCACTGTGATGGCCACAACTCAGAGGAATAGTTCCCTCATTCAGGGTTATCCTAACTTCAGACAATCACTGAATGAGTGTTTGCTGAATGAGGACCATCTGTGTATTGTGTATTGAGAATTTGAACCTTGAACATCGGTTTCCAATGAAATAATTTATTTTGTCCCAGTCAATGAAAAACCATTTTTGGCAGATGTTAATTAACTCTTCTATTGCAGGCATTTAAAAAAAAAAAATGCTGCACGTTCTTCTTTGTGTTATGTGCCTGATTGCCATAGCAACTTCTCTACATTTTTAGGAGTTTGATGAATTCTAGAATTGCAAAAAGCTTAATTAGCTCCAAAACATGATTAACAACTGGGAAGGATTCAGGAGTGACGCTAGTGGAATGCGTTTTCACATATTCCTATCACTTCAGATTGAGAATGAAGCTTCTCAGGGTTTACCTGGTTACATATTGTAGGTCTATTCTCCTTCTCCCTAGGAGGATTATTTGTGTTACTGATGACTTCCAGAATCAGGTGATTCTATCCATGTGTGACTAAATCGCTACAGAGAATACAGGGTTGTAATGTTTCTATGTATGTTTCCAGATGATAAATAATGAAAAAGAGACCTACATTCTTAACTGTCAAGGAGCTCTTGCTTTCTTGGGACCTGGTTCAATTGTGTAGTGAAGCTACAATGCCAACTGATATTCACAACGCCTTTTTTTCCTGAGTAATAATATAATAATATGGTTCTTTCATTTTGCCCCACCCTTTTATGATTCACAAACAATCCCAACTGCACTATTTGTTTAATAATCTAGGACTAGTAACATAATGTAGAAATAAAAAGAGATCTTTCTGCTCAAATACTGACATAAATATATGTTTATAGATGTACCTCTCTAGGCCAGTATGGTACATTATGGTCCAACATCTTCAGTGAAGAGGCTTTAAGCCTGACGTGTAATGATTTAGATTGATAATAATAATACATATACTCATCCACAAACATATATTTATATCAGTATTTTTTTAACTCCCCAGTCTAGGAATGAGACAGAATGACTGGCCCAAGTCACCCAGATAGTTTCTATTTGAAAGGAAGGACTCAAAATGTTTGCCCTCTTCTAGTCCAGCACCGTACTGCTTATCATGTATACGTCTTGGGCAGGAAAAAACTATTCTAAACATCTACTAATTTGGAAATTAATTAAATACCTCTATTAGTAATTATAAAATTTCTTCTTTACAGTGTTACATATTTTTTCTGATAAATTTCCTGACACTTTTTTTTAATCAACTAACTATATGATCATGAGTATCTCCGTGATGTTTTACTCTCAATGGTGCTAATCCTGAGGAATCTAAAAAAGACAGGGTATTTAGGCAGATTTATGCAGTTCATTGGTACTTGTCAAAAGATTTATTGTATATATAAAACAAGTATGTCTGGTCATGTCTTTTGTTACTCACCAAGTACAAAAATTATGTTTGATTTCTTCAGGTCTTCTGTAAAACCTAAATTAAAATGAAAATAGTTTTAAACAATAGTAGTAAGCAAAACATGCATCATTTTGTAAAATCTTTCCCATTGGTTCTCAACCTATGGTCCATGGACTCCTGGGGGGACCTCGATTTCATCAAAGGGGGTCTGCGAAGGCTTGAAGAAATATTATAATTTAAACCTTGAGTTATGTCTTGGTGGTCCATGGTATTTAAAAGGGTCCGTGGTGAAGAAAAGATTGAGAACCACTGATCTATCATATTAAATTTACAATACGATCCTGTGTGTCTCTCCAAGGAAAAAAATACTGAAATTTGTGTTCACTGAAATTTGTGGAGTACTTGGTGCTCTCTGAGCTTGGTTGTTTTCTTACAGATTTTTCATTACCCAACTAAGTAACATCATCGGTGTAAATGTAGGGTTCACTCCCTGTCTATATACAGTAGCTTGCCCTGCCAGTTTTGGTGGGAATGTGAGTTTGTTCTTGGGAGTTCCTTGATTAAGATGTTGTTTTCTGCTTAACTGTTTGCTTCTTACACAGCTCCTCTTATTGGGTTGGGTTGTTACTTTGATAATGGAGCACTTGGTTAATGTGGGTTGTTTTTCAAAAGATTTGTGTTTCTAATTTGCCTCTGAATAAGAACATTATTCAGAACAGTACAAATCACTGCAGCAGCCCAGAACACAAAAAAAGAAAACAAGCTGCCTATACAACATCTTCCAATGAAATGGATATCCACGCAACTTTATGAAAAAGTGCTTGACTACTCAAATCCACTATAGCACAATCAAAACAAGCTATGAAAAAGTTAACACAATCATTTATTAAAAACATCTCAGAAACAACCAATAGACTATTACAACCATACAACATCATCATTGCAAACAAACCAACTAAAGTCCTCCACCCAATCTTAACCAAAAGACTCAGTAGCCTTAGAAGAAAAAACAGGAGTCATCTAAAATATACAGTGTTGTCTGTAAAAACCACTATGTAGGACAAATGGGTAGAAGACTAGTACAGCATACCTGTGAACTCCAACTAGCAATCAGAAGACATGATTTATCTCCTTGATCTCAAAGAAACATGACTAAACTCCTTGAATTAAATGCATGGACACACTCAACCACAGTTTCAATGGGAAGAATCAACAATCAAGTAGAAAACAATACCTTAATCAAGGAACTACCAAGGAAAAAACCACAATCCCACCAAAACTGTC
>NW_015386985.1:0-4731 GCF_001527695.2 Protobothrops mucrosquamatus
GGGGGAGCAGCCCTTCCCCCGTGGTCACGTGATCAAAATTCTTGTTTTTGGCAACAGGAATTTTATTTATGATAGTTGCAGTGTCCCAGGATCCTGTGATCCTCTTTTGTGACCTTCTGACAGGCAAAGTCTATGGGGAAGCCATTTAACAACTGGGTTACTAATTTAACAACTGCGACGATTGACTTAACAAATGAGGCGAGACAAGTCATAAAATGGGGCGAAAGTCACTTAACAAATTTCTCACTTAACAACATAAATTTTGGGCACAGTTGTGGTCGTAAGTGGTTGTAAATTGTAAGTCGAGGACTACCTGTATTAGTAAAAAGCAAGATTAGGAAGTAAAAATAATAATAATAATAAAAAAGGTTGGGCTCCCCGTCAGAATTATTTATTGCTGCCCCTCACGTAGAAGCCTGAAACTCAACACATATTGCTTTGTGAATTAAGAATCCCAAAACATCACTCAAATTGAGGATTTAACTTCTTATTAGTTAGAAAACTTAAATGATCAGAAGTGACTTGAGTAACCCCAATGGCGTATCAACTCTCCCACACGCACTGATGATGTTACCCAGCCAGGTAAAGAAACGTCTGAAAGGAAACCAACCCCAGCAAAAAAGCAGCAAGAAGCCAACATATTGAGTCTACCTGGAGAGGACTAAAGCTACATACACACATACACACTCAGCTATAAAGATCTATAACTGGGGGCAGGGGAGGAGGCTCTGTCTTTGGTTCTTTGCACAAACTAGAAAGGAACATTTCCAATAAAATTGTTAGGACTGGACCGGAAGCAATACAGATGCGGGATGTGCATCCACACAACACACAGAATCAAAAACAAACGAAGCACAGGATGCTTTAGCGCAGGGGTAGGCCACCTTGACTCTTTTATGACTCGTGGACTTCAACTCCCAGAATTCCTGAGCCAGCCATGCTGAGGGGAAAGGGAGAGGTTTCAAAGCTGAGCCATGCTGGCTCAGGAATTCTGGGAGCTGAAGTCCACGAGTCATGAGGGGGCCATAGTTCCCTCATGCTGGCTCAGGAATTCTGGGAGTTGAAGTCCACAAGTCATGAGGGGGCCATAGTTCCCTCATGCTGGCTCAGGAATTCTGGGAGTTGAAGTCCACAAGTCATGAGGGGGCCATAGTTCCCTCATGCTGGCTCAGGAATTCTGGGAGTTGAAGTCCACGAGTCATGAGGGGGCCATAGTTCCCTCATGCTGGCTCAGGAATTCTGGGAGTTGAAGTCCACAAGTCATGAGGGGGCCATAGTTCCCTCATGCTGGCTCAGGAATTCTGGGAGTTGAAGTCCACAAGTCATAAAAGAGCCAAGGTGGCCTACCCCTGCGTTTAGTGTGATAGGGCGAACCGGAGGGATAATTCCTGGTTATCACCGACTCAGTTCCAAAACTAACCGAGGCTCAGAGTCACAGAGTCCATCATCCTCGGTTAGTTTTATCCCCAAATTCCAGGACTGACAAAACTGCCTGAACTTCAAACAACACAACTGAACCCTGAATTAACGCCAGTGAGGATCACTGCCACATAATCCCAACCTGGGAGATTGTACAGGTAGTCCTCGCTTTACAACGGTTCATTTAGTGACCATTCAAAGTTACAACGGCACTGAAAAAAAAGGGACCTAACTGACCGTTTTTCACACTTGATCCCCACGATCATGTGATCACAATTCAGGCACGCTGACAGCTGACTCCTATTTATGACGGTTGCAGGGTTCCAAGGGTTGTGTGATCTCCTTTTAGGATCTTTCTGACGAGCAAAGTCCCGTGGGGAAGCCAGATTCACAACCGTGTCATTAAGTTAATGACTGCAGCGATTCATTTAACAACCGAGGCAAGAAAATAGGGCAAAATTCACTTAACAAATGTTTCAGTTAGCAACAGAAGTTTGGGGCTCAATTGTGGTCGTACGTCGAGGACTACCTGTACTGTTCGGGTTGCCACAGAGGGAAGCTAAGGAGAAAGAAAGAAAGAAAGAAAGAAAGAAAGAAAGAAAGAAAGAAAGAAAGAAAGAAAGAAAGAAAGAAAGAAAGAAAGAAAGAAAGAAAGAAAGAAAGAAAGAAAGAAAGAAAGAAAGAAAGAAAAAGAGAGAGAGAAAGAAACAGAAAGAAAAAGAAAGCGAAAGAAAAGGGAAAGAAACAGAAAGAAAAAGAGAGTGAGAGAAAGAAACAGAAAGAAAGGAACAGAAAGAAAAAGAAACAAAAAGAAAGCAAAAGAAAAGGGAAAGAAACAGAAAGAAAGGAACAGAAAGAAAAAGAAACAAAAAGAAAGCAAAAGAAAAGGGAAAGAAACAGAAAGAAAGAAAGAAAGAAAGAAAGAAAGAAGAGAAAGAAACAGAAAGAAATAAGAAAGAAAAAGTGAGAGAAAGAAACAGAAAGAAAGGGGAAAAAAGAAAGAAACAGAAAAAGAAACAAAAAGAGAAAGAGAAAGAAAGAAATAAAAAGAAAAAGAAACAGAAACAAAAAAGAGAAAGAAAAGAAAAAGAGAGTGAGAGAAAGAAACAGAAAGGGGGAAAAAAAGAAAGAAAGAAACAGAAAAAAAGAAAAAGAGAAAGGAACAGAAAGAAAAACAAAAAGAAAGCGAAAGAAAAGGGAAAGAAACAGAAAGAATGAAAGAAAGAAAGAGGAGAAAGGAAAGAAACAGAAAGAAAAAAGAGAAAGAAAAGAAAAAGAGAGTGAGAGAAAGAAACAGAAAGGGAAAGAAAAAGAGAGAAAGGAACAGAAAAAGAAACAAAGAGAAAGAAAGAAAGAAAGAAAGAAAGAAAGAAAGAAAGAAAGAAAGAAAGAAAGAAAGAAAGAAAGAAAGAAAGAAAGAAAGAAAGAAAAGAGAATAACAAGGACGGTGGAACTTCTGGATAATATGCGAAGGGCTGTCAGACTTCTCTGGGGGGGGGAAGAGAGGTGGATTTATTACTCACAGCACCCAGGGAGAGACAAGAACCGCTGCAGAAGGGAAGTCTACTGAGGGATATCCAAGCTTGAATAAGGAGGAATTTCTTGATCAGAAGAAGGGCCACTAAACTAAGATAGCCCTACAGGTTCACCATCACTGCAGCTCTGCAAGCCAAGGTTGGCCAGCCATTTGTCTTGGGGGCTCCGAAGATTTCCCCTCTGGCCAGGAGGTTGGACCAGAAGACCCCCCCCTCCCCAAAATCCCTTTCCACCCTAGGAGTCTTTGATTCCCCTCCCTCCCACCCACCCTGTTTGCAATCCAAGATTTCTTAAAGAGAAAAATACAGCCGTGAGATATTGTTAGGGAAAGCTGCCAGGAAGTTGGCGGGAAGACTTCTCTCGAACCCTGAACTCAGCCCAGGTGTGTGGGGGGAAGAGAGAGATACCGGAAGAGCTTAAAAGGGAATCGGCTTTAATTAACTCCCCTCTGACCGAGGCTGCGAAGTTCCTTGCACAATTTCCCAGCTCTTCTGCAGGGAGTCCTCGACTTACCAACCGCTTGTTTAGTGACCGTTCGAAGTTACAGCGGCACTGGGAAAAAATGGCCTTTTTTCACCCTTAACGACCGTCGCGGCATTCCCCCCACGGTCACGTGATCAAAATCCAGACGCTAGGCCAAGTGATGGCGAACCTTTTAGAGACCGAGTGCCCAAACTGCAACCCAAAACCCACTTATGCATCGTCAGGTGCCGGGTGGGTGTGGCCCATGGGGTGGGCGTGGCTGCGGTGGTAACGGCAGACTGGGTGGGACTAAAAAGTTCAATCAATCAATTCCAACTTTGCAAGATCTTTTTTTTTCCCCCGTGAGAAGTTGAAATTGACTGATTGATTGAACCGTTTCGTTTTGCACACGGCGGCGGAGGCCTAAAGCGAAAAGGTTTTATAAAACCCAGCTGAAGGCCTAGGACTGGGGCGACGGCGCGCGTGCCCACAGAGAGGGCTCTGAGTGCCGCCTCTGGCACCTGTGCCATAGGTTCGCCACCAGTTTGCTAGGCAATTGACTGATATTTGCAGCGTCCCGGAGCCACGCGATCGTCTTTTGAGGCCTTATGACGAGCAAAGTCATTGGGGAAGCCTTGTGGAGAGTTTCAGTCATCCAGGTCGTGGTTGCCCCAAAGGTGCTTTTTTTAACGAGGCAACTGGACTTTCTTTTGAATACGTTTCTCATCCAAGAAGCTTCTTCGGTTCTTGACCGGATGGTGGGGAGATGGAAGGATTTATCAGCAGCTGTCTGCAAGGAGTATAAATCCCTCCATTTCCCCCCCACCATCCAGTCAGAGCTGAAGAAGCTTCTCGGACGAGCAGCGAAACGTCTTCAAAGCAAAACAAAGTCGTGAAAAAAGCACCTTTGGGACAATGAGGAAGGCGTCACTTAACAATCGTGTTACTAACTTAACAACTGCAGTCCTTCACTTCACAAATGTGGCAACAAAGGTTATCAAAGGAAGCAAAACTCACTTAACGCCTGTCTTGTTTAGCGACGGATATTTGGGGCCCAGCGGTGGCCGTAAATTGAGAACCGCCTGTAGTTACTATAATGATAGGACTTCCTGAAATCTCTGCTGTTATTGCCTTGGTCTTGCCAACTAAACGGGGCCTGAAATGCCTCATTCGCAGACTGCAGACAGAAAAGCTCAGTTAGTGTGGTGGGAACTGTACTTCAGAGGAGTGGTAAAAGGAAATGATACAAATGGAAGTAGTTTTTGGGCCTTTTCAGAGTTGCATCCCAACCCAAGAAGGACCCCCAAACCCCTC
>NW_015386985.1:4880-6730 GCF_001527695.2 Protobothrops mucrosquamatus
TCTCTGCTGTTATTGCCTTGGTCTTGCCAACTAAACGGGGCCTGAAATGCCTCATTCGCAGACTGCAGACAGAAAAGCTCAGTTAGTGTGGTGGGAACTGTACTTCAGAGGAGTGGTAAAAGGAAATGATACAAATGGAAGTAGTTTTTGGGCCTTTTCAGAGTTGCATCCCAACCCAAGAAGGACCCCCAAACCCCTCAAGTCAACCCACTTCTGACATATCTATATGCACAAAGGCTTGTGTGACCATAGATATCGCTCGACTGCCGTAACGGCAATTCTATCGTGTTTCTCATCAACTAGGGGGAAAAAAAACCAAAAGACACAAAAAAACGCTACCGGCCCGTCACGCGGCCTCTCAATGGTGGTGCTTGATAAAGTTCGAGTTATCGCTGAACCTCTTCCCGCAAACCGAGCACTCGTAGGGCTTCTCGCCCGTGTGAATGCGCTTGTGGACGATGAAGTTGGAGTAGTCGTTGAACCTCTTCCCGCAATCCAGGCACTTGTAGGGTTTCTCGCCCGTGTGAATGCGCTTGTGGCGGGTGAGGCTGGAGCCCGTGTTGAAGCCCTTCCCGCAGTAAGAGCACTTGTACGGCTTCTCCCCCGTGTGGACCCGCTGGTGGATGAGGAAGGCGGCCCGGCTGACGAAGCTCTTCCCGCACTCCGAGCAGTTGTACCACCGGTCGCCGGAGTGGGTACGCTCGTGGGCGATGAGGTTGGAACGGCGGCGGAAGACCTTGCGGCAAATCAGGCAGGTGTTGTCTGGCTCGCTGGGGAAGAGGCTCGGCTGCAGGACGCTCTCGTCCAAGTCCTCGTAGGTCCCCTGGGAATTGATGAATTTGCCCTCCGCCTTCTCCACGCTGCTCCAGTACAGGGTTTCAGAAGCTTCCTCCGGATTGGGAGAACAGGGGACGCCGGGCTCGCCTTTCCCGGACCACTCCCAACGCGACTCTCGGTCCTCGCTCTCCGCCTCGCAGAACTCCTCGTCATCTACACAAAGGGATATAGAGAGATATAGCCATGTACATTGAATCAATCAATCAGTCTGCTGGCATCCTCGTTCTCTACCCTGCATTTCTTGTCATATACAGATATATTTATATCCAAATAAATTGAGTGAAAGAATTGACCTGCTGCAATCCTCGTTCTGTACCCCACATTTCTCATTATCTATATATTTTTATAAACATGTATCTTAGTAAATTGAATCAGTCTCCTTGACTCTTCATTCTCTAACCAGCATAATTTTCATATATGCATGTGTATACGTACATATACATACACACATGTATATGTAGATGTATATCAAATGTATATTTATCTACATCTGCATCCATCCATCCATCCATCCATCCAATTCCTGACAGTTAGAACAATTAACCAGTGGAACAACCTGCCTCTAGAAGTTGTGAATGTTCCAACACTGGAAGTTTTTAAGAGATTGGACAATTATTTGTCTCAAATGGTATAGGGTTCCTGCCCGAGCAGGGGGTTGGACTAGATGACCTCCAAGGTCCCTTACAACTTTTATTATTATTATTTATTACTATTATTATTATTTTATTTTATTTATTTATTAATTTAATTTATATCCCGCCCTTCTCCTTACGGACTCAGGGCGGCTAACAACCAGATAAAACACTAATCCCCCAAAACTACAAATTTAAAAACATAAGTAAAAACAAATATTAGTAATTTGGTCAAGTTAATTTAAAAATTGCTTTAAAACCCCATTAAAATTTTCCCCTAGGCCAGTCCTGCAAGTTGGAATAGCCATGTCTTAAGGGCGCGGCGGAAGGAAGGGAGATCAGGGATCACCCTGATCTCTGGGGGCAGCTCATTCCAGAGGG
>NW_015386985.1:10024-11563 GCF_001527695.2 Protobothrops mucrosquamatus
CCAAAACCCGATATGGTCCTCTGCTCCCGCCATATCTGCCCCTCCCACTGACCGTACTAATCACACCACCCTCTATTAACCCCCCAGTCTCCTCCCTCACCACTCCGCGCCCCCCAGACTGGACTGGCCTTGGCCTCCTCATTATTATTATCATCTATCTATCTATCTATCTATCTATCTATCTATCTATCTATCTATCATCTATCTATCTATCATATCCATCCATCCATCCATCCATCCATCCATCTATCATCTATCTATCTATCTATCTATCTATCTATCTATCTATCTATCTATCTATCTATCTATCTATCTCTATCATCCATCCATCCATCCATCCATCCATCCATCCATCATATCTATCTATCTATCTATCTATCTATCTATCTATCTGTCTGTCTGTCTGTCTGTCTGTCTGTCTGTCTGTCTGTCTATCTATCTATCTATCTATCTATCTATCTCTATCATCCATCCATCCATCCATCCATCCATCCATCCATCCATCCATTCATCATATCTATCTATCTATCTATCATCCATCCATCCATCCATCCATCATATCTATCCATGCATCATATCTATCCATCTATCTATCTATCTATCTATATCATCCATACATCCATCCATCCATCATATCTATCCATCCATCATCTATCTATCTATCTATCTATCTATCTATCTATCTATCTATCTATCTATCTATCTATCTATCTATCTATCTATCTATCTATTGTCCATCCATCTATCATATCTATCATCCATCCATCTATCATATCATCCATCCATCCATCCATCTGTAGTCCTCAACTTATGACCACAATTGAACCCAAAATTTATGTTGTTAAGTGAGAAATTTGTTAAATGAGTTTTACTCCATTTTACAACTTTTCTTGCCACATTTGTTACGTGAATCACTGCAGTTGTTAAAATTGGTAACACGGTTGTTAAATGAATCTGGCTTTCCCCATGGACTTTGCCTGCCGGAAGGTCGCAAAAGGGGATCACCCTGGGACATTGCAACCATCATAAATATGAACCACTTGCTGAAAATAAGAATTTCGATCATGTGACCACGGGGGAAATGCTGCAACGGTCATAAGTGTGAAAAATGGTCATAGGTCACTTTTTTCACTGCCATTGTAATTTCGGTCACTAAATGAGTCGTTGTAAGTCGAGGACTACCTGTAAATAAGGAACTCCCCACCCCACAGCACTTTCCCCAAATCTTTCCTTTCAGAAGTCGCCCGGTCCCCAAAGTTTCTGGCCCCACAAGGCCTCACCCAGCAGCACCACGTGACGGTCGCTCTCCCGCTTCGTCTCTCTGAGGAAGGGCCTCTGCCAGCTTTCCAGGGCGGCCTTTGCAGTCAAATGGTCCTTCTCCAGGAGGCTGATGGCCTGAAAGAGGAAAGAGACCCATGATGGAAGGAGCCCCAACCCTTCGGTTCAGCCAGACCAGGGGTAGGCCGCCTTGGCTCTTTTATGACTCGTGGACTTCAACTCCCAGAATTCCTCAGCCAGCATGGCTGAGCTTGGAAACCT
>NW_015386985.1:14881-16363 GCF_001527695.2 Protobothrops mucrosquamatus
CCCTTACAACTGCCTTGCAAGGTAGGTTTGCTGAGAAGGAGCAACTGACACAAAGTGAGGGAGGTACCACAGCTAAGGAGAGATGTAAACCAGGGTCTCTTTAGTGCTAATCCAGGGGTCTTCAAACTTGGCCCTTTTATGACTTGTGGATTTCAACTCCCAGAATTCCTCAGCCAGGCACTCTGGCTGCGGAATTCTGGGAGTTGAAGTTCACAAGTCATAAAAGAGCCAAGTTTGAAGACCCCTGCTTTAAGGCTTGTGGACTTCAACTCCCAGAATTCCCCAGCCAGCATATTTTAGGACTTGTGGACTTCAACTCCCAGAATTCCCCAACCACAAGTCTTAAAGAAGTGTTTCTCAACCTTGACAATTTTAAGGCATGTGGACTTCAACTCCCAGAATTCCACAGCCAGCATTGCTGGCTGTGGAATTCTGGGAGTTGAAGTCCACATGCCTTAAAATTGTCAAGGTTGAGAAACACTGTCTTAAAGTATACTGGTTGGGGAATTCTGGGACTTGAAGTCCACAAGTCTTAAAGTTGCCACTTTTGCAGACCCCCCTGCTCTATTTCACTCAGCCCATTCCAAGACAAACTCTAAACTGCAGGGCTCTGCAGCTGAAACAAACAACCCCCCCCCCCATCCACTCCCGGCTCCATCTTTCTCGGCTCTTCCAGATCGGCTGCTTTTGGGGAGGAAGGGTGTGTGTGAAAGGGACTCCACCCTGCGGAAGAAATCTGGAGACTCGGAAAGCCCTTTTTTAGTAAGCCGCGATCGCCACAAGCCGCGATCGGCAGCCTGCAACCTCAGCTAAGCTTTTGGTAGAACTTTCCACCTTCCTCCCCTCTTAAATCGCTTTGCGGGGTGTTCTTCTCGCGCTCCCATCCCCACCCCCCACCCCCACCCTAGATCCCCTTTTTTTTTTCCTTTGCCTTTTTTTTCCCTTTTCTTTTCTTCTTTTTGCAAACACTCCTCCATCCTTGCATTTCAGAAAAGGATGCAACCCGTGTCTCCCCCCCCCGTTTTTCTTCTCCCCATTTTTAAAACCTTGGCGAAGGAGCGCGACAGCTGGCGGCTCCCCCTTTTCCCTTCCCATGATTGCTGCTAGCAGCTTGGCCTGCTTTCCCCGGGAACGCAAACTTCCTGAACCTGAACCCGGGGCCGGCCCGCCCCTGGCCCGGGCCATCCGAGCACAGGAGCCCCGCCCGGTAAGCCAAGTTGGCAACCTGCAGGCTCCTCGGCCGGGAGGGCTCCCCCGCCCCGCTGCCCTTTTGCACTCACCCGATCTCCCTCCCACGAGCTGGGAAATTCAAAGGCCACTTTCCCACGGGAGGCGGGGCCGGAAGTGACTGGAACTGTTTACATCCCGCCCTCCTCCCCGCCACAACTTCCTGGCCTCTCTAGGAAGCGGGACTGGGGGAGGGGGGCGAGGTGGGGTGGACGGAAAAGGGGAAAAGAGGAGCCTGTTAATGCAGGGGTCTTC
>NW_015386985.1:16404-21638 GCF_001527695.2 Protobothrops mucrosquamatus
ATCTCCCTCCCACGAGCTGGGAAATTCAAAGGCCACTTTCCCACGGGAGGCGGGGCCGGAAGTGACTGGAACTGTTTACATCCCGCCCTCCTCCCCGCCACAACTTCCTGGCCTCTCTAGGAAGCGGGACTGGGGGAGGGGGGCGAGGTGGGGTGGACGGAAAAGGGGAAAAGAGGAGCCTGTTAATGCAGGGGTCTTCAAACTTGGCCCTTTCATGACTTGTGGACTTCAACTCCCAGAATTCCTCAGCCAGCCCTGGCTGGCTGAGGAATTCTGGGGGTTGAAGTCCACAAGTCATGAAAGGGCCAAGTTTGAAGACCCCTGTCTTAAAGTATGCTGGCTGGGGAATTCTGGGGGTTGAAGTCCACAAGGCATAAAAGGGCCAAGTTTGAAGACCCCTGTCTTAAAGTATGCTGGCCGGGGAATTCTGGGGGTTGAAGTCCACAAGTTTAATGAAGAGAAGGACGAGGGGGGACATGATAGCAGTGTTCCAATATATCAGGGGCTGCCACAAAGAAGAGGGAGTCAAGCTATTCTGAAGGCAGGACAAGAAGCAACGGATGGAAACTAATCAAGGAGAGAAGCAACCTAGAACTAAGGAGAAACTTCCTGACAGTTAGAACAATTAACCAGTGGAACAACCTGCCTCCAGAAGCACTGAATGCTCCAACACTGGAAGTTTTTTAAGAAGAGACTGGACAGCCGTTTGTCCGAAATGGTTTCCTGCCTGAGCAGGGGGTTGGACTAGATGACCTCCAAGGTCCCTTCCAACTTTATTATTATTATTAAATCATAAAAGGGCCAAGTTTGAAGACCCCTGCCGTAATGGCTTCCCCTCTTTAAAAAGGATCTCATGTTTCATGTGGAATTGATACATGGCTGGCTGATTCACTGAACAGCCGTGTGACTAACTTCACAACTGCAGTGATTCACCTAACAACTGGGTCAAGAAAGGTCACAAAACGGGGCAAAATTAACTTAATATCTCGCATAGCGACATACATTTTGGGCTCAGTTGTGGTCGTAAGTTGAGGACTATTTGTACTTGGCTGGCTGGGGAAGTCTGGGAGTTGAAGTCCACGCATCATAAAGTTGATAAAAACATTAATTTTAGGAGCGGGGAGACTTTCTGGCGCAGGTGGTCCTCGACTTACAACCATTCCTTTAGTGACCGTTCAAAGTTACAAAAAGTGACTTAGGACTGTTTTTGGCACTTACGACCCTTGCAGCATCCCCCAAGGTCACGTGATCAAAATTCAGATGCTTGGCAACTGGTTCATATGGGTGACAGTCGCCGGAGTCCTGGGATCACGTAACCAGCTTTTGCAACCTTCTGACAAGCCAAGTCCACGGGGAAGCCAGATTCACTAAAAAGCCGTGTGACTAACTTATCAACTGCAGTGATTCACTTAACGGGGGTGAGAAAGGTCGTAAAATGGGGCAAATTCACTTAACAAATGTCTCACTTAGCAACAGAAATTTTGGGCTCAATTGTGGTCATAAGTCGAGGACTATTTGTACTTGGCTGGCTGGGAAATTCTGGGAGTTGAAGTCCACCCATCATAAAGTTGAGAAAAACACTAATAATAATAAAGTTGGAAGGGACCTTGGAGGCCATCGAGTCCAACCCCCTGCTCAGGCAGGAAACCCTATACCATTTCGGACAAATGGCTGTCCAGTCTCTTCTTAAAAACTTCCGGTGTTGGCGCATTCACCGCTTCTGGAGGCAGGTTGTTCCACTGGTTAATTGTTCTAACTGTCAGGAAGTTTCTCCTTAGTTCTAGGTTGCTTCTCTCCTTGGTTAGTTTCCATCCGTTGCTTCTTGTCCTGCCTTCAGGCGCCTTGGAGAATAGCTTGACTGCCTCTTCTTTGTGGCAGCCCCTGAGATACTGGAACACTGCTATCATGTCCCCCCTCATCCTTCTCTTCATTAAACTAGACATTCCCAATTCCAGCAACCATTCCTTATATGCTTTAGCCTCCAGTCCCCTAATCATCTTTGTTGCTCTTCTCTGTACTCTTTCTAGAGTCTTAGGAGTGGGGTGACTAAGTTTCATTTGGTCACCATTCAAACTTACGACGGCACTGAAAAAAGTGACTGATGGCCGTTTTTCACATGAGCGTTACAGCATCCTCATGCTCACATGAGAAAGATTGAGATGCTTGGCAATTGACTCATATTTATGACGGTTGCAGTGACCCGGGGACATGTAATCCCCTTTTGCGACCTCCTGACAAGCAAAGTTAATTGGGAAGCCAGATTCACTTAATAACTGGGTTACTAACTTAACCAGCTGCAGTGATTCACTTAACAACTGTGGCAAGAAAGACATTGTTAAAGATTGTCTTGCTTAGCAACGGAAATTTGGAGCTCAGTTGTGGTCATAAATTGAGGACTATCTGTAGACATGCAGCTCCATGGGGAGGGGATTTGAGCAAGCCTCCTTTCTCAGCCCCAGAACCAGCGAGGAATAGCAGGGAAAGCTTGGACTAGGAGTGGGGAGACCACAATTCTGGAGATTTTAGGCTAGGCCAGGGGTAGGCAACCTTGGCTCTTTTATGACTCGTGGACTTCAACTCCCAGAATTCCTGGGCCAGCCATGCTGAGGGGAAAGGGAGAGGTTTCCAAGCTGAGCCATGCTGGCTCAGGAATTCTGGGAGTTGAAGTCCACCAGTCATAAAAGAGCCAAGGTTGCCTAGCCCTGGACTAGGCCTTCCCTCTCAACCTGAGAAGGGAGGAATTCAGATATCAAGGGACCCCTGCATAAAAATGATGGAAAATATTGAATTTCTCAATATAATTAATTTTGAACCTGTAATCTATGTTCAACAAGCGATAGCAAAACCGCAACCAGCAGTGGATTCACAACACGTAAAAATTCCCCGTTGTCACGGTTAGTATTAGGTGGTGCGCAAAGTTTTTTTTTTTAAAGTTTACTTTTTTTCCAGTCATGAACTCATGGAACTGAGTTGAGAAACAGTGTTGTAAACAGCAACCAAGTCTAAAAAGAGTTCAACCACTTCCTTAAATAGTTTTTGAACGAGCCTGTGTGTTTAAGGTCTGTGTCTTAGTATGTGTCAACTGGCCACAATTGTGATTTGCGTAACACATCTGCTTCTTATGTACTGTGCTGATTTTCCAAGAATGGATTACCATGAAGCTATCCAAACTCTTTCTAAATCAAATTCACACTTAACGGGCAAAGCTTATGCAATACCGTGAAACTCCCCGTGGAGAAATTAGAAGGGAAAGCGTCATTCTGAGGCTGTAACTACACATCTACTAATCAACGTAACGCGGTGTGGACTTTCCTTCTGGAACAGCTTCTCCCCAGAGATCCTTCTGTCTCCTCTGCACCAATGATGTTCCAAGATTACTTCAAAACCTGGTTGTTTCTCCAGGCTTTGGGGCAAGGTGGCTAGGGAGACCCCATCAGAGTTGCTCTCTGGTGTGTTATGTGTGGTGTTGTTTGCCTTTTTATCAGACACGCGTTATTTCTTTTCTCCATTTTGCTTTTCCATATTTATTATAGTGTAATCTGCCCAAAGTCAGCTGAGATGAGCAACCTCTAAACCAGGGGTGTCAAACTCAATTTCATTGAGGGCCGCATCAGCATTGCGGTTGCCCTGGGGGGGGGTGTTGTGTGTGTGTGTGTGGCCAGGGTGGGTGCGGCCTACTGGGTGGGCCTGGATGGAGTGGGTGTGGCCTACTGGGTGGGCATGGCCAGCTCAACATCATTTGCATCAAGGGTGCCTGTGGGGGCCTGGGCAGGAGTGGGACAGATCTGAGGGTCTCTGGCAGAAGGGGGTGGGACCGGGGCAAGTGCCAAGGCATGGTCCACCGGGGCAAGTGCCAAGATGGCCACCACAAAATTGTACATTGGCTCCCGGCCAGCCTGGGCCAGGGCCAAGGCAGAGGGGGCCGTTCCCTCACTGTTTCCAGGATGGCTTCGCGGGCCACATGAAACCACTTCGCGGGCTGCATCCGGCCCCCGGGCCTTGTGTTTGACATGTCTGCTTTAAACTGAATTAAGCAAGCAAACAAAGAACAAGAGCTATTTATTACTACAGTACCATGGTGCCTAGTAATAAGAGCTACCCACCAATCAAATCTTCCCCTCCTCAAAATAACAAGGAATGCTTATTATACAGGCTTATTTCCTAGAAATGTTCAGTAGTCCTCAACATAGAACAAGTTTGTTTAGTGGCTACCATCCCATGGAAAAGGCTGCCTCGTGGTAAATTCTCCTTCACTGGAGATCTTGAAACAAAGCCTGGTTCCCCATTTGCTAAAAAATGTTTTAGCAGCTCTTGTCCTAAAGCAGAGGGTTCGACTAAATGACCTCTGAGGTACCTTCTACTCTAGTGTTTGACTCAGCAGACAATCCTATCGTGTTCAAGGCTGCTTTGTCTCACATAAAGGCGGCTATAATGGCAATTAGGATCAAGAGCAGGGGATTGAACTAGAACAGGGGTCTTCAAACTTGGCCCCTTTTATGACTTGTGGACTTCAACTCCCAAAATTCCTCAGCCAGCATAGGCTGGAATTCTGGGAGTTGAGGTCTACAAGTCATAAAAGGGCCAAGTTTGAAGACCCCTGGAATAGAAGTTCGTCATAAATTATATGGCAGCTATATAAATTATGTAGCTCAGTGGCCGAGTACATGTTTTGCCTGGAGAAATTTGCTGCGTTCACTTAATGACTTTTTCTTCCAAAAAAAAAAAAGAAGGCTGGAAAATTGCATAGGCTGGCTGGGGAATTCTGGGAGTTGAAGTCCACAAGTCATAAAAGGGCCAAGTTTGAAGAGCCCTGGACTAGAAGATCTCCAAGATCCCTTCCAACTCTGTCATTCTGTTCTTCTATATATCTCACCTCAATCTATTTCCCTGTAGTTTATTTAATTTTATATATTTCAAGGTTTATAAGGTCACCGAACTCACAGTGTAACTCTGGATGGCAAACAACATAAACATCCAATAAATCAAAAAGAAGAAAAAAATACTCTCCCTCTCCCAAATAAGTAATATTACATACTATTTAATTTAATTTAATACATTGACTTATATGCCGCCCTTCTCCCCACGGGACTCAGGGCGGCTCACAGCATATTAAAACAACATAGCACATTTCCCCAATAAAAGCCAATTAAAACCAAATATTTGTAGCTGTGTCTCTTATTAAAAATCATTAAAAATTATCCCTATTTAAAATTCACCCTAGGTCAGTCCCGCTT
>NW_015386985.1:22092-76337 GCF_001527695.2 Protobothrops mucrosquamatus
CTGAGGGGGCCAAAGTTTCGCCCCCTATAGACAGCGATGGAATCAGCTGACTATGCCGGGGCGCCGGCAACCACAGCCACTCGGTCTTGGAAGGGTTGAGTCTGAGTCTGTTCCTCCCCATCCAGACCCGTACGGCCTCCAGGCAGCGGGTCATCACGTCAAGGGCATCGTTGGGGTGACCTGGGGTGGAGATGTACATATATATATGTTTCAAATGCCTGAAAAGTTATTATTATTATTTACATTTAATATAGCCACAAACTGCAGAGGACTTTAACGTTCCCTCAGTCTTCTTTTCTGGAGATTAAACACATTATGTTCTTCACAGGACTTGCCTTTCTCCCTCCCACCAACAAATCTTGTTAGTCCTCCTCAGAATTCACTCCCAAATTTGTTGGTGTCCATTTTAGGTTGCGGTGTCCACAACGTGCATTAGATGTACGCTAACACCAGTGTTTCTCAACTTTGGCCACTGTAAGATGTGTGGACTTCAACTCCCAGAATTCCCCAGCCAGCCATGTTGACTGAGGGGTTCTGGGAGTTGAAGTCCACACATCTTAAAGTGCCCCAGTATGACAAACACTGCCCTATGCAGACAGACTTTGCAGTTAGCAGGGTGCATGAATATCTATGATTTCGCTAGCACTCCAAATCCAGATTTTGATTTTCCATCAACATTTGTCTTCTTGGTGGCCGTTCTGGTGCCTGACGAGAAGCGATCGGTCTCCAAACGTTTTCCCACAATCGGAACACAGGTACGGCTTCTCCCCCGTGTGGATCCTCATGTGCACCCTCAGATTTGAGTTGCCCCCAAAGCCCTTCCCACAATCGGTGCAGGTGTACGGCTTCTCTCGGGTGTGAGTGCGTTCGTGCACCAAAAGACCCGAGCTCTGGCTGAACCCTTTCCCGCAGTCTCGGCATTTGTAGGGCTTCTCTCCCGTGTGGATCCGCTGGTGCCGAATAAGGACCGGGCGTTCCCGGAAGCTCTTTCCACAATCGGTGCACTGGTACGGTCGCTCGCCTGTGTGAGTCCTTTTGTGGACGATGAGGTTGGAGTTGTCGCAGAAACCCTTCCCGCAGTCGGAGCACCGGTAGGGCTTCTCGCCTGTATGGATCCTCGCGTGGGTGACCAGATACGCCCTCGTGCTGAAGCCCTTGCCGCACACGGAGCACTTGTACGGCTTTTCGCCCGTGTGGGTTCTCTCCTGCGCTCGGAAGTTGCACTTGAGTTGTAAGTCCTTGTTGCAGCACGGACAGGGTTTCTCACACTCACTCAGAGGGTTCTGGCTTCGGCCTGCAAGGGTTGTAAGCTGAGATGTGCCACTATCCAACTCAACATACCGTCCCTGGGAATTGATGAACTGGTCCAGATCTTTTTCAAGATAAGTTTCTGTCGGGCTTACAGCGGCACCATCTTGCTTCAGATAGTTTGGCTCAGCTCTTCTGGAAGTTTCCGAGTTATTCTTCTTTCCCAACTCGCTGTCCTCTTCCGCGTCTCCTAGAAAAAAGAGGGAACCCTCTGGTGAAAATCTGAATTGAGGGGTCCTTAGTGCTCTCTGAGCCTGGTTGTTTTCTTGCAGACGTTTCATTGGCCAAACTAGGTAACTAGCACTGATGAGGTTACCTAGTTTAGGTAATGAAATCTCTGCAAGAAAACAACCAAGCTCAGTGGACCAACGATCTCACAGATTCAACCCTGAGTTACAGAATCTGAATTGTCATTTTTCCATTGGGGACGCTAATCTCTGGACCAGGGGTAGGCAACCTTGGCTCTTTTATGACTTGTGGACTTCAACTCCCAGAATTCCTGAGCCAGCATGGCTGAGCTTGGAAACTTCTCGCTTTCCCCTCAGCATGGCTGGCTCAGGAATTCTGGGAGTTGAAGTCCATGAGTCATAAAAGAGCCAAGGTTGCCTACCCCTGCTCTGGACAGAGATCTGCCAATCTACCCCAGAATCATCCTGAAATAGCACTGGGTTTTGATGATGTGATGTTTCTCCCTTTTTAAAAAATAAATAAATAAAAATAATCAATGTTTAGATTTATTGTACACTTAGATCACCCAATGACAGGAATACAGTAGGCCCACTGATTCCTTGGCACTACACAGTTTACAGGGGGGGATGGGGGGGAAATCAAACTTTATTTTCACTAACACCTAACTAAAATTTAGGTTTTGTTACTGATCTACTGGGCTAGTAAAGAAATTCATCTAGTACTGTTATTTATTCATATTAAATGTATATACCACACATCTCATTTTCCAGAGCAACTATGAATGGCTTACAATATGATAAAATCATAAATATAAAGACATAAATATAAAGCAATCATAAATATAAAGCAACCTAGAACTAAGGAGAAACTTCCTGACAGTGAGAACAATTAACCAGTGGAACAACCTGCTTCCAGAAGCGGTGAATGCTCCAACACTGGAAGTTTTTAAGAAGAGACTGGACAGCCATTTGTCCGAAATGGTATAGGGTTTCCTGCCTGAGCAGGGGGTTGGACTAGATGACCTTCAAGGTTCCTTTCAACTTTACTACTACTACTACTACTACTACTACTACTACTACTACTACTACTACTACTACTACTACTATTATTATTATTATTATTATTAAGAAGAATTAGAAAAAGGCTAAAAAATCAAGACCATGAAGAACATAATAGGATGACAGTATGGATATTCCACTCCCATCATAGAGCAGGGGTCTTCAAACTTGGCTCTTTTATGACTTGAGGAATTCTGGGAGTTGAAGTCCACAAATCATAAAAGGGCCAAGTTTGAAGACTCCTGTCATAGAGTATCCTCATTAGGGCCCCAAGCCAACTGGCAGAGCCAGTTTTTAAGACCCTTCCAGAAAGCCAAAAGGGTGGGGGCCGATCTCACACCTGCTGGCAAGAGGTTACAATATTATAGATTTGTTATTTTTAATATTTTGATGATAGTATTTGAGCACAACTGCATTTCGCTTGTAACACGGCCTACTATAGCTATATATTTTATTTAATGCATTTAGGTTCATTTGTCTGAGAAGGGGTCCATCGGCTTCCTTTCATTCTTCCATCCGCAAATTTATGCAAAAACCTCCTTGGTGCCCTCTGAGCTGGCTTGTTTTCTTGCAGACGTTTCATTACCCAAACTAGGTAACATCAACAGTGCTAGTCTGATCACTGTGATTACCCAAGCTAGGTTTGATAATGATAGTGGGCAATGATGATGTTAACCTAGTCTGGGTAATGAAACGTCTGCAAGAAAACAAGCAAGCTCAGAGGGCACCAAGGACCCCCTCATTTCAGCCCTGAGCTACCAATATTCTCCTTTATTAAAATCCCTTTTATTAGTTTTGCAGCAGTCCAGAGCGAATATCCGTATCCCAGGGCAGTGATGGCGAACCTATGGCATCCGTGCCAGAGGCGGCACTCAGAGCCCTCTCTGTGGGCACACCTGCCGCCGCCAGCTCACACAGGCCCATTAGGCCGCCGCTGGCGCCCCCAGAGCAGCAGACCCACCCAACACAAAGGAGACGAAGCAGCTGGCTAGCAAGCTTGAGTAGAGGTGGTAGAGCACGCCCCCATGCACTCACTGGCCTCTGTGTGCGGGGGCTGATGGTGTCAGGCAGCAGCCACCCCTGTCTCACCTTGCCCCACAGCAACGGCACCCCCGCCCTACCCCCTGCC
Organism: Protobothrops mucrosquamatus; assembly: GCF_001527695.2. Classification (NCBI taxonomy): domain Eukaryota; kingdom Metazoa; phylum Chordata; class Lepidosauria; order Squamata; family Viperidae; genus Protobothrops; species Protobothrops mucrosquamatus. The sequence goes on from NW_015386985.1 coordinate 25,777, forward strand.
TCATCCCGCAGGATGAGTCTCCTGCTCACCGCCCTACCCACCAGAGACCCCCTGGATCTCCCCCAATCCTGCCCAGCCCCCACAGGTGTCCCCCCCATGAGCAACATCAAGATGGCCATGCTCACCCTAGCCATGCCCACTCAGTCTGCTGTGACCAGCGCAGCCACACCCACCCAGTGGGCCACACACACCCCGCCCCCCCTGAGGGCACCACAATGTTGATGTGGCCCTGGCACTTTGTAATAAATAAGATCACGTGAAGTATTAATACCACTTTACAATGCCTTCGTAAGGCCACACTTGGAATACTACATCCAGTTTTGGTCACCACAATGTAAAAAAGATGTTGAGACTCTAAAAAGAGTACAGAGAAGAGCAACAAAGATGATCAGGGGACTGGAGGCTAAAACATATAAGGAACGGCTGCTGGAATTGGGTATGTCTAGTTTAATGAAGAGAAGGACCAGGGGGGACATGATAGCAGTGTTCCAATATCTCAGGGGCTGCCACAAAGAAGAGGGAGTCAAGCTATTCTCCAAGGCGCCTGAAGGCAGGACAAGAAGCAACGGATGGAAACTAACCAAGGAGAGAAGCAACCTAGAACTAAGGAGAAACTTCCTGACAGTTAGAACAATTAACCAGTGGAACAACCTTCCTTCAGAAGCAGTGAATGCTCCAACACTGGAAGTTTTTAAGAAGAGACTGGACAGCCATTTGTCCGAAATGGTATAGGGTTTCCTGCCTCAGCAGGAGGTTGGACTAGATGACCTCCAAGGCCCCTTCCAACTTTATCATCATCATCATCATTATTACTATTATTATTATTATTATTATTATTATTATTATTGTTGTTGTTGTTGTTGTTATTATTATTATTATTATTATTATAAAAGGTTCGCCATCACTGTCCCAGGGCGTATCAAAATAGCAAAGTCTGACTTCCTGACTCCATGTTAAAATTCCTGCCCCAAACATTGCCTCCAAAGTGAATATTAAAATATTTTAAATAGTACTAACAAAACCACCAGGAAACAAAAAAAAAATATGGTGAGCTGGGAGAAATCCTTAGTTAAAGCAGGGAGCAGGATCAACTTCTGCGATTATAGAGATGCTTCTGTGTTGTTTTCTTGGCAACAGAATATTTGCCTCTGTCTTCTTCCACAATGGTTTTTTTTGACATCTCCCACAATGCAGTCCTTGACTTATGATGGTAATAATAATAATAATAATAATAATAATAATAATAATAATAATAATAATAATAAAGTTGGACGGGACCTTGGGGGTCATCTAGTCCAACCCCCTGCTCAAGCAGGAAACCCTATACCGTTTCGGACAAATGGCTGTCCAGTCTCTTCTTAAAAACTTCCAGTGTTGGAGCATTCACCGCTTCTGGGGGCAGGTTGTTCCACTGATTAATTGTTCTCACTGTCAAGAAGTTTCTCCTTAGTTCTAGGTTGCTTCTCTCCTTGGTTAGTTTCCACCCATTGCTTCTTGTCCTGCCTTCAGGCGCTTTGGAGAATAGCTTGACTCCCTCTTCTTTGTGGCAGCCCCTGAGATACTGGAACACTGCTATCATGTCCCCCCTCGTCCTTCTCTTTGTTAAACTAGACATACCCAATTCCAGCAACCATTCCTTATATGTTTTAGCCTCCAGTTCCCTAAACATCTTTGTAAGTCGTGCTGGCTATTAAAGAGGCCATCACACGACTGACCCAATTTGACTTTTTTTTTTTTTTTGCACTGCAGTCATTGAGTGAACCCATTGTCCAAAATGAGTGTGGTTTGCTGAAAACTGGAAAAGCTTATTTCAGCAAAAATGTTGTAAGTTGGGATCACAGGACTGGGACGCTGCAAATGGCTGTAAATACAGTCCAGCTGCCAGGTGACCCCAAATCCAATCCTGTGAACAGGGGGGAGAGGCAGGCGGCCCTCAAAACTTCAAATCTGAGTTGTCGGTATCTTTTAGGTGGTCCATAATAGAATATCTTTATTGTCACTGTGTAACTCACAACGAAATTAAGTGCTATCCACAGCGCACACTACACACAAGTAAAAACCACAAATAAAAACATACATTATATACACACATCCTTCACATTCTATTCACCAATACGCTGCCCCAATATTGCACTTCAATGTTGCACTATACATTATTATTATTATTATTATTATTAATAATAATAATAATAATAAAAAAAATAAAAAAAATAATAATAAAGTTGGAAGGGACCTTGGAGGTCATCAAGTCCAACCCCCTGCTCAGGCAGGAAACCCTATACCATTTCGGAAAAAATGGCTGTCTAGTTTCTTCTTAAAAACTTCCAGTGTTGCAGCATTCACCGCTTCTGGAGGCAGGTTGTTCCACTGGTTAATTGTTCTAACTGTCAGGAAGTTTCTCCTTAGTTCTAGGTTGCTTCTCTCTTTGGTTAGTTTCCACCCGTTGCTTCTTGTCCTGCCTTCAGGTGCTTTGGAAAATAGCTTGACTCCCTCTTCTTTGTGGCAGCCCCTGAGATACTGGAACACTGCTATCCTGTCCCCCCTCGTCCTTCTCTTCATTAAACTAGACATACCCAATTCCAGCAACCGTTCCTTATATGTTTTAGCCATTAGTATTTAATATGGTTACAGCGCTGGGATAAAAACTATTTTTCAGCCTATTTGTCTTTGTTTTTATTATCCTGTACCGTCTGCCAGATGGTAATAGTTAAAAAAAAAAAGAAAGAACGCCCTGAATGAGATGATGAGTCTTTAAGAATGTTTTGATGCTTTCCTAAGACCGTCATAATGGTCACCAAGCAACCACTCGTAAGTCAAGGACTACCCATACTGGGGATTTCTTATTGATCTCCATCACCAACCCTGCTTAGCCACTGGAGAGCAGACAAGATCCCTGCCGTCTCAGTCTTGTCTGCACCAAAAGATCATTTAGCCAAGCTACAAAGGATTTGGCTAGTATCTTGATTCTTGGCCACTAGTTCATCTGTGGTGATTCCTCGCCAGCCAGTGGACCCGGCAGCTGGGGAATCAGAGGAGGAGGAGGAGGGGCCTGGAGTGACGTCAGAGGAAGGCTCTAAGGAGCTCCAAGACTTACAGTCGGACGAAGAGCCTGGCCCCTCTACTGGCGCTCAGGCTGAGACACAGCTGTGCTGGAAGCCTGAGTTGGACAGTGATGAAGCACAGCTGGGAGATATCCAGGATGCACGAAAACGCTGGCAAGAGAAGCGAGTAGGACAGAGGAATGCAACGGAGCGGCTCCAAAGGCAAAGGAGAAGGCATTAGGAAGCCACGCCTTGGCTGCATAATAAAAGGGAAGATGTAGGAGGTGCTAGTTGCCAAAGGCAACCGTTCGTGTTGAGGATCGAGTTTCTGTGAATTGTGTTTGTTTGCCTTGGACATTGACTCAGGTCTGTGAATAATAAAAGGGGATTGGTTTTTTCCCTGCGGTTCCAGCCTGCTTGTTTGGAAAAGGGGTTTCTCCTTGTGAGCATAACAAGGACTCACAAAGGTTGGGACAGAACACTAGCCTTGTCATCCTGTGGCAATCGGACAGATGGGGTGGGGGCTTCTGAGCAGTCATCTCCCACCGTTGGGAGACCCCACTGCTTGGGATCCACTAAAACCCCAACAGGAAGGTGAGGATACCATCCCAAAGGATCCTTACCTAACAGCAAGTGTGATTCCTTGTCCGTCTCTTGTTTGATCTCCATGAAGGGAGGCTTCTTCTGCCGTTCACTGGAAAGGAGGGTTCTCAGTTCAGGGGATCCAGTCCAACCTTTGCGGAAACCCACCTGAATTCAAAGGAGAGACGAGCAAAGATTTCTACCGACTTGAAATGAAGGACTTTTGTAAAGCAAAAGAGGAAAGCGAGAAGAACCAGACGCAAAGAATAATAAAATACGTAGTGTAAACATGATTACAAATTATGCAGTGTAAATTATACCGTATAAATAAATTATAAAACATACGGTCTTAATAAATTATACTGGGGAAAAATACAAAATATAAAAGACCAGCAAAGAGAAGTAGAACATAAAAAGCAAGAAAAGATAATACTGATAGTAATAGGCGTCTTGGGTGCAAATCCCCAAACATCTGGAGCACTATCTAATAATAATAATAATAATAATAATAATAATAATAATAATAATAATAATAATAATGTTGGAAGGGACCTTGGAGGTCATCTAGTCCAACCCCCTGCTCAGGCAGGAAACCCTATACTATTTCAGGCAAATGGTTGTCCAATCTCTTCTTAAAAGCCTTCACTGATGGAGCACCACAACTTCTGGAGGCAGGTTGTTCCACTGGTTAATTGTTCTCCCAGGAAATTTCTCCTTAGTTCCAGGTTGCTTCTTTCCTTGATTAGTTTCCACCCGTTGCTTCTTGTCCTACCTTCAGGCGCTTCGGAGAATAGCTTGACTCCCTCTTCTTTGTGGCAGCCCCTGAGATACTGGAACACTGCTATCATGTCCCCCCTCGTCCTTCTCTTCGTTAAACTAGACCAGTGATGGCGAACCTTTTACAGACCGAGTGCCCAAACTTCAACCCAAAACCGACTTATGCATCGTCGAGTGCCGGGTGGGTGTGGCCCATTGGGTGGTCGTGGCTGCGGTGGTAACGGCAGACTGGGTGGGACTAAAAAGTTCAATCAATCCATTTCAACTTTGCAAGATCTTTTTTTTTCAGCGAGAAGTTGAAATTGACTGATTGAACCTTTTTTTTTTTTTTTGCACCCAGCGGTGGAAGCCTAAAGCGAAAAGGTTTTATAAAACCCAGCTGAAGGCCTAGGACTGGGGCGACAGTGCGCGTGCCCACAGAAAGGGCTCTGAGTGCCGCCTCTGGCACCCGTGCCATAGGTTCGCCACCACTGAACTAGACATACCCAATTCCAGCAACCGTTCCTTATATGCTTTAGCCTCCAGTCCCCTAATCATCTTTGTTGCTCTTCTCTGCACTCTTTCCAGAGTCTTGACATCTTTTTTACATTGTGGCGACCAAAGCTGGATGCAGAATTCCAAGTGTGGATTAGGGGAATGGAAGTCCAACCGAACGGAAGATTCCCCACTCCCAATCCCCCACTCTGACACTCAGGTTTAACCACCCAGCCTCTTACCTGCCCCACCTGCTTTGCTCCCTGTTGCTGCCTCAGCAGGAAACCCTCTGCCAGGACCACAGCATGGGGGCAGCTCTCCGGTTTCCCTTGCCTCACCCAGCTCTGCATTTCTGCGGGAAGGATGGCCAGGAACTGCTCCAGAACCACCAGCTCCAGGATCTGCTCCTTGGTGTGTCTCTCCAGCTTCAGCCACCGATGGCAAAGTTCCCAGAGCTGGTGGCAAACCTCTCGGGGGCCTTCAGCCTCCTGATAGCCAAACTGCCGGAAACGTTGGCGCTCCAGATCGGTGCCCAATGCTTCTTCGATGGGCTGGATCTTTTCCTTCACCTTCCCACCCTCCTCCCCTTGGTCTTTTGCCAGGAGACTGTTGGCCATCAGCTGGACATCCGCGCTGAACCTTGAATGGTTCCTCTTCCCACTTGCCCGAGGTTGGGAAGACTCCATCGCTCTCAAGAAAGCCTGCAGCTGGGCTTCCCAAGGCTGCTGCAGTCCGTTTGGACAGCCAACTCCAGTTCTTTCCCAGAATTCCTCCCTGTTGCCAGTGAGCAAGATGGGCGGGTCTTTCCGGCTCCCCGATTCAAACAGGATGGACTCTGCCTGCTCTGCTTTCACTTCCTGTTGAATTCCAACCTCTTGAAAAAGACCCAGAGGCATCACAACTCTTTGCTCAGAGGCCATGTCCTCTTCCTGCCACCGATGACGGCTTGAGCCAACTGAATGTGTGAATCCCACCCAGTGAAGCGGCTGCTTTGGATATCAACACCCCACAGTGTATTTCAGGCCACGGGGTAGTTGAGCAGTATCAGTTTTCTTGCCATGAGAAACGGTTCGAGTTCCTAAGGAGAAATTTTAAAAGGAGGACAAGAGTTGAGCAAGGCCAAGACACGCAAAATAAAATAACAAGCCGGCAAATCTATTCAATTTTAGATGGCTAAGATTATTAATAAACTAAAGATGTTTGTGACAAATTATAGATATTAGAGAGTCATGATGGAACTTTAGAACGAGGTTATAATTGTACTTACAGCTGCTGGGAAGAATATTACAAGCTACTTTATATATATATATTTATGTCTTTCTCTTTTCTACCTTTTTATTGCACTTTTATTTTTAATTTTTTGTTATTTTTTTCATTGTCCTAATTTAGTTTTTATTAGTCATTACTGCTCTTAAATTTTTTACCGGTAATGAATTACATAAAGTTTGTACACAATGGACAGCATGCTACACAGAAATCATAATATAATTGACAAATGGTCATCCTCACTACTTGCAGAATATTTCAGAAAGCTGCCCTTTAGATTTATTTAAATTAAATTAAAGTTATTTTCTTGGTTTCGTTCTTGAATTTTGCTTTGTAAAACTAAGTTGTAAACAAAGTTTTTTTTTTATCTTTATGAAGATTTTTCAGATTTGCCACTTTTTTCCAGATCTGCCCTTTAATTTTTTCCCAAGAATTACAAGAGCAATTTGATTTAGTAGTAAAGGGCCACACCTCCTAGAGCAGTGGTTCTCAACCTGTGGGTCGGGACCCCATTTGGGGTCGATCGACCATTTCATGGGGGTCGCCAAGCAAGGCTGTCCGCCATTTTTTTTGTCCGCCATTTTTTTCCCCTTTTCCAGCGGGTGCCTTACCTCCCTTGGGCTGGGCCAGCTGGTGGTCGGCCTGCTCCGTCTCTGCTGTTTGCCAGCTACGCCTCGGCCGGCGCAGGGGGCGGAACCACGCATGCGTGGCGCTCCCAGGCAGGGAAAGTCCTCGACTTACGACCGGTTTAGTCCTCGACTTACGACCGGTTTAGTCCTCGACTTACGACCGGTTGGGGTCGTGGCATTAAAAAGGTTGAGAACCACTGTCCTAGAGACTGTGAGTTCTAGCCCCACCTTAGGCATGGAAGGTAGCTGGGTGACTTTGGGTTAGTTAGTTGCTCATTCTCAACCCAGCTCCTTTCACACAGTTGTTGATTGGGGAAATAGGAGGAGGAAGGAATATTAGGCATGTTCACAGTCTTATTTATAAAAATAATAAAGGCAGGATATATTTTTAATGGCCAGTGTATATACTAGGTATAATATAACTTATCATTCTTTATTCTGAAGTAGACATAGAGCAGCTGCTCATATATTAGTAAGAATGGCACTTGAGATGCTCTCATGTTGTGGGGGATGCAATTTAGAAATAACCTATATCTTTTTCGTAGCATTTTATGATCACCAGAGACGCCTAGCCAGGTATCAGGTATCAGGATTGCAACTCCAGACCCATCTGCTTTCCTTTCTCATAGATTATAAGCCAGATGTCTGCTGGATAAAATATATATATATCTTCTGCAAAGCAGGAGGGGGGGGCTAGGAGAAAAGTTCACAGAATTTTTAAAAAGAAGGTCATTTCTAAGTACAGAAATCCAAAACGTGCACACATCATTAAGCCATGTGTTTAGGTCTGAGTTTAGCGTTATCATGCACAACCAGATGGCTAAGGATTGTTCAGTGTATAAATCGGGCTTAGCACAACGTGTGAACTTTGCAGCAGAAATTTAGCAGAAGCACTTTCCCAGCATATAAAAAAAGGCGCTGCTGGAGAGAAACTACACCGGTTTAATTTCTGCCTGGCGGGCACAGCAATCAACCTCATCCCAGCTCAGCCAGCACTTAAAAATAAAGCAAAACCAGAAAGCCTAACTCCGTCATCTCGTTTTGCTAGGCACGGTTCCCCCACGCCCATACTCATACCTAAAACACAGAAAAATAAATATATCACCGTGGATCCTAAGCCTGGGAAAGTTAAATCCTACTTTCCCACGGGAAGCGGAGCAGGAAGTAGATTATGCCATCTGTGACCCTCCTTTGCCAAAATAGCTCTCTGCTTCTCTAGGAAATCAACACTCAGCCCATTTAACCCCTTTGTCGAATTGCAAAAGTTTGATCACAAGTTCCTAGCACAGTGTTTCTCAATCTTGACCATTTTAAGGCATGTGGACTTCAACTCCCAGAATTCCACAGCCAGCAATGCTGGCTGTGGAATTCTGGGAGTTGAAGTCCACATGCCTTAAAATGGTCAAGGTTGAGAAACACTGTCCTAGCATTTTACTTCATTCCCTTTCCAAACACATTGCCGTCCGGATGTTGCTGGACTACAACTCCCGAAACCCCTCGCGCTAGCTGGGAGACGCAGCCAATCGCAAAACAGTCCAGGCAGCGTTTCCGTGCGGAACGAAAGGTCGGGACCACGCAGGGGAGGAAAAGAGAGAGAACGGCCCCCTCCCCTCAGCGCAGCTTCTCCTGGGGGCCACTCTAGGAAAAGGAGGAGGAGGACTTTTCTTTCCTTTAACCCTTCAAGACCGCAGAAGACAAATCCACCTCTTCCCTAGTATTTTTGGCTGGCTGGGTTTAAAAGTGGCGCCGAATAAAGGTGGTTTATGGAAATAACCCCCTGGGATAACCTTGCCCAGCTTGCTAAGCCTGGGTTTCCAAAGAACAGAGGCCGGATTCACACAACCGGTTTAGCCTAAATCCAACAAGCCTTGTTCTGACTTAGCAACTTGATGATGATGATGATGATGATGATAAAAAGTTGGAAGGGACCTTGGAGGTCATCTAGTCCAACCCCCTGCTCAGGCAGGAAACCCTATAGTATACCATTTCAGACAAATGGCTGTCCAGTCTCTTCTTAAATTAACAATAGAATAATCATATTCTAACTAACATTAATCAATTATTAGAACAACAAATCTGTAAAATCCTTTTAACTCTCTTTTTAACATAAAATATATTAAGATTAAACACAATAATAATAATAATATATTAATAATTAAAAATAAGGATAAATAAACTGTATAACAACAATAATACTCTAAAATTCACTCAAAAACCAAATGAAACTTTTTGATCCCATATTTCTTCTCAATATAATCTATCCATCTTCTCCAAACCGAAATATATCTTTCTTGTGAATAATCCTTCACATATGCGGAAATCTTGGCCATTTCTGCTAAATTTGAGACTTTAAGTGACCATTCTTCTATAGTCCAACCCCCTGCTCAGGCAGGAAACCCTATACCATTTCGGACAAATGGCTGTCCAGTCTCTTCTTAAAAACTTCCAGTGTTGGAGCATTCACCGCTTCTGGAGGCAGGTTGTTCCACTGGTTAATTGTTTTAACTGTCGGGAAGTTTCTCCTTAGTTCTAGGTTGCTTCTCTCCTTGATCAGTTTCCATCCGTTGCTTCTTGTCCTGCCTTCAGGCGCCTTGGAAAATAGCTTGACTCCCTCTTCTTTGTGGCAGCCCCTAAGATACTGGAACACTGCTATCCTGTCCCCCCTCGTCCTTCTCTTCATTAGACTAGACATACCCAATTCCAGCAACCGTTCCTTATATGCTTTAGCCTCCAGTCCCCTAATCATCTTTGTTGCTCTTCTCTGTACTCTTGAATCAAATCTTTATTCCCTAGGGTTAGCCTTCCCCAACCTGGCCAATATATGTACAGGAACCCCATCCAAATATCTTAAAAGTTCTAGAAATTGAGAAATATTGATTTAAATGGTGTGATGTTGCGCATTATACCTTGGCACGGCATGCCAAATAACCATAAATCATGGTTTGCAATCTCAAATAGGTATCTCAAAAGGTACTTTTCCAAGAGGCAACGGGACTTTCTTGATTTTTTTTCTTTGAAGACGTTTCGCTTCTCATCCAAGAAGCTTCTTGAGCTCTTGACTGGATGGTGGGGAATGGAAGGATTTATACTCCTTCAAAGAAAAACAAAAAAATCCAGTTGCCTCTTGAAAGAGCTCATTTGAGACAACCATGACCGGATGACTGAGAATCTCCGCAGACACTCAAATAGGTATGTAAAAACCAAGACATATTGAGTATTACATGCTGGTGAGCCGGGGCATCAGATTAAACCATAATATGGTGGATATTTCATGAGATTCACATGCTGTGTGAATCCAGCCACTATAGTCCAGCAGATACAGACAAAAGTTTTCCAATAAAGTCTTCAGCTTTTGCCATCCACCAAAAAGTTGAAACTCGGGAGCGCAACGTCACCTTTTCAGAATAATACATTTTACTAAAAGGCTTAAACGTTTGTATACTTCTGTTTTGTGTTTTTTAAGAAAATCTGTTAGTCAGGAAACATGCCCCCCAGACTCCTGATAATTGTCTACGGTACATCAGTGATTCCCAACTTGGGGACTTCAACTCCCATCATTCTTAGCAGTGGCCATGCTGCCTGAGGCATTCTGGGAGTTGAAGTCCACCCATCTCACCATTGCCAGGGGTGGGAAATGCAGCTGCAGGTTGAACAAGGCTCTCCTCGGACAATGTCTCCAAAGAGTTAAGTGAACAGAGAGTTTGGTTGCCAGAGATAGCCGGAAATGTAGTAAGGATTTCAGTAAAAAGTGGAGAGGAGGGGGGGAAAGGATGAAAAACATACCCTTTTCTGCCCTACTTCCTTTGGGGGGAGGAAGAATCTAGCTTTTGAATTTGCCCTCTCTTCTTCCCGCCTTGAACGAGGCTGTTGATCTGTGAAAAATGCCTTAAATCTGCATTTCTTTTCATGGGAAGAAGAGCGGAATTCAAAGAGAAATCCAGAATTATTATCCTGAGCTTTTTTTAATGACTCCTTTTCCTTCCTCTTCAGACTTAACTTCATCTCGGGTTCCATTCTCAGACAGATCCTATCTCAACCATGTTTGGGTGTCTGCCTGGCTGACTTAGAAGAAATTTCCACTGAGTTCAGGGGTTGTTTTTGCAGGTAAGGGTCCACTCTCCCCACAACCCCTGACAAAACAACAACTCCTTGGCTGCATGCAGCCGGCATGTCACATTTTTGTTCCACCAGGCACACTCCCGATCCTGGAAAGCTGGACTGCAGCTCCCATCATTAGCTGGCAGGCTTGTGCTGGTTGGGGATAATGGGAGTTGTGATTGGGTAGAAACGATGCACCGTTGTGCGGTTTGTGGACCCTCTGCAGGGCCCAGAGCTCTGGAAGATGGGGCTGATGGCGAAGGATTTGTCTGCAAAGGAGTGGGAACATGTGTTCTGATTTACTTAGTCTTTTGCCTGGAAATTCACAATTAATAACATGAAATAATCTTTGCTTGATTGTGCCCGCCTTCCTATTATGCTTCTACTTATGGTGCTATTGTCAGGATTTGTTTTTTTTTGTATTGGAGTTTGAGATTTTAAAATGCTGTCATGCTTTCCCCCTCTCCCCCTGTGAGTAACAGCTGTGAGTAGCAGCTTTTCTATTTTACTAAGTTACTCACTATGTTACTATTAAAGGCATCGTTGTTTTAACATCTGAATAACAAAGACGATCTTGATGGAGAAAGCCTAATCTAGGCAAAAGAGGCTGAAACATTTTTGAGGAACAGAAAAGCAATATAAGGGTAGGCCTCAATTTATGACTGGTTGCTTAGTAACTGTTCAAAGTTATGACGGATCTCCCTGGGGGTACCTACTGTAGGACTGGGATTTGAAGTTCCAATTGTGGCTTCTAGTGTGGCCACACGCCCGCATTTTGGGCAATCAGCAAGTGGACCACACCTAACGGCCATTTGTAGCACCCCGTGGCACGTGGCGGTGTTTTGTGATGGTTTCATCAAAAACTGGGATTTACTTCCAGTTGTCAGCAAAACAGCACTCATACCAAAACATTGCTTCACTTAATGGCATTTACTTAAAAACTGCCACAAGAAAGGTCATAAAAGCAGGTTGGTCACATGGTGACCTGCTTTACGACCATCACGAGTTACAACTGTGATGGGCAAGCTCCATTACATTCGTAACTGAAGGATTACCTATAACAGTGGAGGCGAACCTATGGCACGGGTGCCAGAGGCGGCACTCAGAGCCCTCTCTGTGGGCGCGCATGCCGTCGCTCCAGTCCTAGGCCTTCAGCTGGGTTTTATAAAACCTTTTCGCTTTAGGCCTCCGCCGCCATGTGCAAAAAAAAAAAAAAGGTTCAATCAGTCAATTTCAACTTCTTGCAGGAAAAAAAACATCTTGCAAAGTTGGAATTGATTGATTGAACTTTTTAGTCCCACCCAGTCTGCTGTTACCACCGCAGCCATGCCCACCCAATGGGCCACACCCAACCAATGGGCCACACCCACCTGGCACCCGACGATGCATAAGTGGGTTTTGGGTTGCACTTTGGGCACTCAGTCTCTAAAAGGTTCGCCATCACTGACCTATAACATTCAGGAGCAGATCAGAGGCCTCCCTCATTCACTGGAGCAGGGGTAGGCAACCTTGGCTCTTTTATGACTCGTGGACTTCAACTCCCAGAATTCCTGAGCCAGCATGGCTCAGCTTGGAAACTCTCCCTTTTCCCTCAGCATGGCTGGCTCAGGAATTCTGGGAGTTGAAGTCCATGAGTCATAAAAGAGCCAAGGTTGCCTACCCCTGCCATGGAGTATTAAAAAAAAAGGGGGGGGGAGGGACAATACAATCAGACTTGCAAGATCCTGTTATTACAGCCAGTTTCAATAAAAGGAGGTTTGCTCTTCCTATAGAGTTGATTTATTTTTTTGCTCTGGTCTACCAAATAGGGCTGACAATGATTGTGGTTTAGTATCTACATCAGGGGTAGGCAACCTTGGCTCTTTTATGACTTGTGGACTTCAACTCCCAGAATTCCTGAGCCAGGAATTGAAGTCCACGAGTCATAAAAGAGCCAAGGTTGCCTACCCCTGATCTACATAAAACCCCTGTATGCCACCCAGAATCCATACAGATTGGGTGTATCTGGTGCAAATAAATATTATGCATCAAAATTCCCAGGGACAAATATCCATTTTAGGAATCAGTCAGTGTTTTATGGTACTATATAGAGCAGGGGTGTCAAACTGCTGGCCTGCGGACCGGTTGCATCATGCGGAGGCCACGCCCACTCCAGCTCCGGCAATGCGAAAAAAGTCGCGATATGTTGCGACACATGGTGAGTTTGACACCCATAATATAGAGTTTCAAATTTATGAAAATGCTTCTTCGGTGCTTGATGATGCATAGCGAGTAGAGTAGAATAGGAATAGAGTAGAGTAGAGTAGAGTAGAGTAGAGTAGAGTAGAATAGAATAGAATAGAATAGAATAGAATAGAATAGAATAGAATAGAATAGAATAGGAATAGGAATAGGAATAGGAATAGAATAGGAATAGAATCTGGAAGGGACCTTGGATGTCTTCTAGTCCAGCCCCCTGCTCAAACAGGAGGACCTATACCATCTCAGACAGGTGATTGCCCAGTGTCTTTTTAAAAACTTCCAGCGATGGAGCGCCCACGATTTCTGGAGGCAAAGCTGTTCCACTGGTTGATTGTCCTCACTGTCAGGAAGCTTCTCCTTAAATCCAGGTTGCTTCTCTCTTTGATCAGTTTCCAACCATTGTTTCTTGTCCTTCCCTCTGGTGCTTTGGTGAATAACGTGACCCCCCTCTTCTTTGTGGCAGCCCCTCAGATACTGGAACACTCCTATCATGTCTCCCCTGTTTCTTCTTTTCTCTAGACTAGCCAAACCCATGATGAGTGGGTTGCTTTCAGTGGATCCCATAGAAAGGATATGATTAGCTATGGAAACTGGTACATTATGTGAAGTAAGAGAACACATTTCTTTTGACGACTGGTTTCACACACTATGCTGAGCGATCATTGTTTAATCATGGATTATTGAGTAACCCACAATGTGCCAGGTGTCATGTGTCTGATTAACGAAACACTTAAAAGGACTTTCAGGCATATTTTTTCCTAAAAGCATTTATTAAGGTTACAGAGACGTCAGTACGGCATGGTGGAAATGCTTAGATCTGGATTCTTTTCCGTTACACATACATTCTAATCATTTTTCCCCGCCCCTATTTTGGGGTCATGGTTCACATCTTCCAATTAACTTGGAAGATGTGATTTACTTCCGGTTTCTTTTTCCCGGGCTTTCACTGTTGCCTGATTTAACTATAAAAATACCAGACAGTTCTGCATATTGTCAAAGCAAGAATATACAGTATTTGCAGCGTTGACATCGGGTCTGCACAACACATTAAACTTACTGCATTGTGTCTCTTTTCAGCAGAGAACCTCAGCCCAAGAGATCACCTGTAGGAGACGCACTGGCTTGACCTGCCAACCTGTTCAGAAGACCCACCGCAAGACCAAAAAAGCTGGATAGAAAGTTTTCTGGGATGCTGGCTGCTACGGAGTGGAAGAGCCAACTTAGCCTTGAGCCAAAATCATCTCACCTGGAAGAAAAATGACTGATAACCTGGAAGAGGGACTCAACAAGGAGCAGCCGAGGGCGGAATTGGGACCAGCCCCGAAAACGCATCCCAGACCCAACCATTTGGGCACACAGATTAAGGCTGAGCCAGAGGAAGGGCGACCCCAAACTCTGATGCCTCAATGGCAGGAATCCCCCAAAAAGAAACTTTGGGCCCTTTTATCCGACCGGAGCAAACCACAGCTGTCGGAGCCCGCCATGCGGCAGGAGGACCTCAAGGCCTTTAGGGATGGCTTGGAGGGAGTGGAAGAGGCTTGTGGGTGGGGAAGCCGCTGGCCGCCTGGCCCCAGAGAAGCCGAGAAGGCTAATGGAAACCTCAACGCCCAGGAGACTGATGGGAAAATGAGGGCGGCCATCTTGCGAGAAGAAGCCAGCTGCCAGGAGTGGCAGCGTCAACGTTTTCGGCATTTTTGCTACAAAGAAGCCGAGGGGCCCCGGGAAGCTTGCGTCCAGCTTCGAGACTTCTGTCACCGGTGGCTGAAGCCGGAGAAGCACACCAAGGAGCAGATCGTGGAGCTGCTGATCCTGGAGCAGTTCCTGGCCATCCTTCCCGCAGAGATCCAGANAAAAAAAAAAAAAGGTTCAATCAGTCAATTTCAACTTCTTGCAGGAAAAAAAACATCTTGCAAAGTTGGAATTGATTGATTGAACTTTTTAGTCCCACCCAGTCTGCTGTTACCACCGCAGCCACGCCCACCCATAGGCCACACCCAACCAATGGGCCACACCCACCTGGCACCCGACGATGCATAAGTGGGTTTTGGGTTGCACTTTGGGCACTCAATCTCTAAAAGGTTCGCCATCACTGACCTATAACATTCAGGAGCAGATCAGAGGCCTCCCTCATTCACTGGAGCAGGGGTAGGCAACCTTGGCTCTTTTATGACTCGTGGACTTCAACTCCCAGAATTCCTGAGCCAGCCATGGCTCAGCTTGGAAACCTCTCCCTTCCCCCTCAGCATGGCTGGCTCAGGAATTCTGGGAGTTGAAGTCCACAGGTCATAAAAGAGCCAAGGTTGCCTACCCCTGCACTGGAGTATAAGAAGGGGGAGGAAGAGGGACAGTACAATCAGACTTGCAAGTTCCTGTTATTACAGCCAGTTTCAATAAAAGGAGGTTTGCTCTTCTTATAGAGTTGATTTATTTATTTTTGCTCTGGTCTACCAAGTGGGGCTGACAATGATTGCGTTTTTAGTATCTACATCAGGGGTAGGCAATCTTGGTTCTTCTATGACTCGTGGACTTCAACTCCCAGAATTCCTGAGCCAGGAATTGAAGTTTACGAGTCATAAAAGAGCCAAGGTTGCCTACCCCTGATCTACATAAAACCCCTGTATGCCACCCAGAATCCATATAGATTGGGTGTATCTGGTGCAAGCAAAGATTATGCATCAAAATTCCCAGGGACAAATATCCATTTTAGAAATCAGTGTTTTATGGTACTATATAGAGCAGGGGTATCAAACTGCTGGCCTGCGGGCTGGTTGCATCATGCAGAGGCCACGCCCACTCCAGCTCCGGCAATGCGAAAAAAGTTGCAATACGTTGCGACACATGGTGAGTTTGACACCCATAATATAGAGTTTCAAATTTATGAAAATGCTTCTTCGGTGCTTGATGATGCATAGCGAGTAGAGTAGAGTAGAGTAGAGTAGAGTAGAGTAGAGTAGAGTAGAGTAGAGTAGAGTAGAGTAGAGTAGAGTAGAGTAAGAATAGGAATAGAATAGGAATAGAATCTGGAAGGGACCTTGGAGATCTTCTAGTCCAGCCCCCTGCTCAAGCAGGAGGACCTATACCATCTCAGACAGGTGATTGTCCAGTCTCTTTTTAAAAACTTCCAGCAATGGAGCGCCCACAATTTCTGGAGGCAAAGCTGTTCCACTGGTTGATTGTCCTCACTGTCAGGAAGCTTCTCCTTAAATCCAGGTTGCTTCTCTCTTTGATCAGTTTCCAACCATTGTTTCTCGTCCTTCCCTTTGGTCCTTTGGTGAATAACGTGACCCCCTCTTCTTTGTGGCAGCCCCTCAGATACTGGAACACTGCTATCATGTCTCCCCTATTTCTTCTTTTCTTTAGACTAATCAAATCCATGATGAGTGGGTTGTCTTCAGTGGATCCCATAGAAAGGATATGATTAGCCATGGAAACTGGTACATTATGTGAGGTAAGAGAACACATTCCTTTTGATGACTGGTTTCACACACTGTGCTGAGCGATCATTGTTTAATCATGGATTATTGAGTAACCCACAATGTGCCGGGTGTCATGTGTCTGATTAACGAAACACTTAAAAGGACTTTCAGGCATATTTTTTCCTAAAAGCATTTATTAAGGTTACAGAGACGTCAGTACAGCATGGTGGAAATGCTTAGATCTGGATTCCTTCCGGTTACACATACATTCTAATAATTTTTCCCCGCCCCTATTTTGGGGTCATGGTTCACATCTTCCAATTAACTTGGAAGATGTGATTTACTTCCGGTTTCTTTTTCCTGGGCTTTCACTGTTGCCTGATTTAACTATAAAAATACCAGACAGTTCTGCATATTGTCAAAGCAAGAATATACAGTATTTGCAGCGTTGACATCGGGTCTGCACAACACATTAAACTTGCTGCATTGTGTCTCTTTTCAGCAGAGAATCTCAGCCCAAGAGATCACCTGTAGGAGACGCACTGGCTTGACCTGCCAACCTGTTCAGAAGACCCACCGCAAGACCAAAAAAGCTGGATAGAAAGTTTTCTGGGATGCTGGCTGCTACGGAGTGGAAGAGCCAACTTAGCCTTGAGCCAAAATCATCTCACCTGGAAGAAAAATGACCGATAACCTGGAAGAGGGACTCAACAAGGAGCAGCCGAGGGCGGAATTGGGACCAGCCCCGAAAACGCATCCCAGACCCAACCATTTGGGCACACAGATTAAGGCTGAGCCAGAGGAAGGGCGACCCCAAACTCTGATGCCTCAATGGCAGGAATCCCCAAAAAGGAAACTTTGGGCCCTTTTATCCGACCGGAGCAAACCACAGCTGTCGGAGCCCGCCATGCGGCAGGAGGACCTCAAGGCCTTTAAGGATGGCTTAGAGGGGGTGGAAGAGGCGTGTGGGTGGGGAAGCCGCTGGCCGCCTGGCCCCAGAGAAGCCGAGAAGGCTAATGGAAACCTCAACGTCCAGGAGACTGATGGGAAAATGAGGGCGGCCATCTTGCGGGAGGAAGCCAGCTGCCAGGAGTGGCAGCGTCAACGTTTTCGGCATTTTTGCTACAAAGAAGCCGAGGGGCCCCGGGAAGCTTGCGTCCAGCTTCGAGACTTCTGTCACCGGTGGCTGAAGCCGGAGAAGCACACCAAGGAGCAGATCGTGGAGCTGCTGATCCTGGAGCAGTTCCTGGCCATCCTTCCCGCAGAGATCCAGAGCTGGGTCCGAAAGTGGGGGGCAGAGACCTGCGCCCAAGCGGTGGGCCTGGCCGAGGAGTTCCTCCAAAGGGAGGACCAGAATCACAAAGACGAGGTGAGGGCGAGCGGTTGTGGGGAGGGAAATTAAAAGGGGTTCGGCAGTTTAACCTAATCCACTCCTCGGATTTATATTTATATTTTCATGCATTAATTCTATTGTGAGAAATATTGGTCCCTCTGACCACTTGAAATATTACAGGTGGTCTTCGACTTATAAGCCTTTGTTTAGTGACCATTCAAACTTACAATGGCACTGAAAAATACGGTAGTGACTTATGACCCATTTTTCACACTTGCAAGCGTTTGCAACATCCCTGTGGTCATGTGATCAACATCCAGAGGCTTGGCAACTGGCATGTATTTATGACGGTTGCAGCGTCCCGGCGTCATGTGATTCCCCTTTTGCAACCTTGTGATAAGCAAAGTCCACGGGGAAGCCAGATCCACTTAACATCTGTGTTACTAATTTAACAACTGCAGTGATTCACTTAACAAATGTGCCAAGGAAGCTTGTAAAATGTGGCAAAATTCACTTAACAACTATCTTGCTTAACAACAGAACTTTTGCTCTCACCTGTAGTCATAAGTCAAGGACTATCTGTACACTATCTGCATTAATAGAGGGATAGAATCAAGATCATGTGAAGTGTTAGTACCACTTTACAATGCCTTGGTAAGGCCACACTTGGAATACTGCATCCAGTTTTGGTCACCACGATGTAAAAAGGATGTTGAGATTCTTATATATGTTTAAAATATAAGGAACGGTTGCTGGAATTGGGTATGTCTAGTTTAATGAAAAGAAGGACAAGGGGGGACATGATAGCAGTGTTCCACTATCTCAGGGGCTGCCCCAAAGCAGAGGGAGTCAAGCTATTTTCCAAAGCGCCTGAAGGCAGGACAAGGAGCAACGGGTGGAAGCTAACCAAAGAGAGAAGCAACCTAGAATTAAGGAGAAACTTCCTGACAGTTAGAACAATTAACCAGTGGAACAACCTGCCTCCAGAAGCGGTGAATGCACCAACACTGGAAGTCTTTAAGAAAAAACTGGACAGCCATTTGTCCGAAATGGTATAGGGTTTCCTGCCTGAGCAGGGGGTTGGACTAGATGACCTCCAAGGTCCCTTCCAACTTTATCATTATTATTATTATTATTATTATTATTATTATTATTATTATTATTATTATTATTATTACTACTACTACTACTACTACTACTACTACTACTACTACTACTACTACTTTAATAAGGTTCAGAAAAATTGGAACAGATTCCAAGAAGGGAAAAAAATTCAAAAAAAAAAAGTACAATGGAGTATCCGGCTGACTCTTGAGAGGAAGGTGGAGAAGGTCAGACCCTTAAAGGGCAGTTACCAAAAATGATACTGTACTTTGAAAAAGAAAAATTGTGAGAAAGAAGCTTAAAAATAAATCTGCTTTGATTTCATTAGGTGTCAATTGTAGTAGAGAGAAATTCACACCGGCTTTCTAGATTCTACCTGGAGAAGACATTGCTGAAGGGAGCAGGGAGCCAAACTTATCATCGGGATGGACCAGGCCAAAATATTTAAGAGGGAAGGGTGGGGGGAGAAAGAGAATTGCTTATTAAGCAAAGAGAGGGAGAGAGAAATTGAATTAAACTTCAAGGCCTAATCATGAGCATGGTTGCTCCTGGATTGTCCGTCCTTGATATAATTAAAGCAGATCGGAGGAGTAGATTGAAGCCGCTGGGCAGTTCAAAGGGGCAGAGGATTCAAAATAAAAGTACAGTAACTGAAAAATTCCTTCCAGAAATGTCCTTTTCAGTTCTGGATTGGAGGCCACGTACAAATTTCCTTTGGAAAGTCTAGGAATGCAATATCCTGCCTCTCGCTTCCAACATCCTTGATTTTTCTCTCTCTTTGATTTCTGTCTCCGTTTCAGGTATGGGCTCCATTTGAAGATGCATCCTGCAATATCCCCAAAGCTGGACGCGTTCTCTTCGATTCGCGGCAGACCCAACTTAGCAAAGATGAGCGAGAAAACAGCACAGGTTTCTGCGGTACGTGAGTGTCTAGCCCAGGGGTAGGCCACCTTGGCTCTTTTACGACTCGTGGACTTCAACTCCCAGAATTCCTGAGCCATCATGGCTCAGCTTGGAAACCTCTCCCTTTCCCCCTCAGCATGGCTGGTTCAGGAATTCTGGGAGTTGAAGTCCACGAGTCATAAAAGAGCCAAGGTGGCCTACCTCTGTCTTAGGACAACACTTTGGGCTAGGAAACAGAGAAGAGCACCGCCCGTTAGAGACAGACACAACTGAACAAGGAAAACTTTTACCTTTACCCTTTCCAGAACTGTGTGTGATTTAGAATAGAATAGAGCTGGAAGGGACCTTGGAGGTCTTCTAGTCCAGCCCCCTGCTCAAGCAGGAGAACCTATACCGTCTCAGACAGGTGACTGTCTAGTCTCTTCTTTAAAATCTCCAGTGATGGAGCACCCACGATTTCTGGAGGCAAGCTGTTCCACTGGTTGATTGTCCTCACTGTCAGGAAGTTTCTCCTTAGTTCCAGGTTGCTTCTCTCTTTGATCAGTTTCCATCCATTGTTTCTCGTCCTTCCCTCTGGTGCTTTGGTGAACAACCTGGCCCCCTCTGCCTAGTGGCAGCCCCTCAGATACTGGAACACTGCTATCATGTCTCCCCTATTTCTTCTTTTCTCTAGATTAGCCAAACCCAAGTCCCGCAGCCGTTCTTCGTATGTTTTAGTCTCCAGGCCTTTGATCATCTTCGTTGTTCTTCTCTGATTTTTTTCCAAGGTCTCAACATCTTTTTTGTGATATGGTAACCAAAATTGGCTGCAGGTGTGGTCTTACTAGGGATTTTATAAAGCGGTACTAATACCTCGCGTGATCTTGATTGTATGCCTCTGTTTATACAACCCAGGATTGTATTAGCTTTTTTTGGCTGCTGGCTCATAGTCAAGTGATCGTCCACCAGGATTCCAAGGTCCCTCTCACAGTTACTGTTTTTAAGCCAGGTCTCACCTAATCTGTATTTGTACCTGTATTTGGTTTTTTTTAAATCTTTGTCTCTTTTTTAGGAGACAGTGAGGAATCTTGCGAACGAGAGATTTCTCCTGCGGGAACTCAAAAGCAAGCAGAGGTTTGCCAGACGCTGCCTGGAAGAGAGAGAAGCATTTCCTGGAGGAACGGAAAGCGTGAGGGCATCCCACTTCAAAATGATAAAATGTATGTTTTGCAAGAGGACGGACTCACCACTCGCAGGCAACCAAGGTCCACGTCGGAGAAACTGGAGTCCTGCAGAAGGGAGGAGAATAAGCTGGGCCACAGTCCAGATGCCTCAATAGATACCAAATGTTGTAAGTCCTTAGACTCTGCGGCCACCCCCAGCCAGAGGGTGCTCTTCCCTAACCTTCAACGCATCCTCAAAGGCGAGCAATCCTGCAGCTGTCCGAGCGGTGGGAAAAGCCCCCATCACAGCTTAAGCCCAGCCACGCATGGGGACGAGCCTTCACGATGTTCAGACTGCAGGAAGAACTCGGTTCTTACAAAGCAGGAAAGTTTTGATCGAGAAGAAGAGCTTTACAGGTGTGTAACCTGTGGAGAAAACTTTACTGTCTACTCCAGCTTGGTGAAGCATGAGAGGATCCACACTGAGGAGGAATTGTGTCCTTCCGTGAGCAGCGGGCAAGGGTACCATCCAAGGGGCGGTCTTCCCATCTTGGAACAGGGCGGAGAGAAGACCTACCGGTGCCCAACGTGCGGGAAGAGCTTTAATAAGAGCTCAGCTTTTCGGTTCCACAAGCGAATCCATACCGGGGAGAGACCCTACTCGTGCACCAATTGTGGGAAAAGCTTCAGCCAAAGGTCCAATCTGATCTTGCACGAGAAAACTCACACGGGAGTCAAACCCTTCCGGTGCTCAGACTGCGGGAAGACTTTCCTCCGGAGCTCCGATCTGGTGAGGCACGAGATCACCCACACCGGAGAGAAACCCTACACCTGCTCGGAGTGCGGCCGCTCCTTCAGCCACAACTCGACGCTGATTGCTCACGAGAGAACCCACACCGGGGAGAAGCCCTACAAGTGTTCGGTCTGCGGGAGGAGCTTCCGGCATCACTCGGGCCTTATCAAACACGAGAGGACCCACACCGGGGAGCGGCCCTACGCGTGTCCGGCCTGCGGGAAGAGCTTCAGCCAGAGCTCGGGGCTGACGCTCCACTTGAGGACTCACACTGGTGAGAAGCCCTATCGGTGCTCGGTCTGTGGGAAGAGTTACACGCAGAGGTCAAAACTGACGAAACACGAGAAGACTCATTTGGCTGAGGTGGGCGTGGCTACTCAAGGAAGAGGGTCAATTTAGGAACTGTTGGACTTTGATGGTCTGACTTGGGACTTGTTGGGCGTCAATAACCAAGCGTGTCAATAGCAAATGTGCATTGCTGGATGGTTATAACCAAAGGCTACCAAGAATTGGCCTTCGTTAATTTGCAAAGGTGATTGTGATTCTCAGGGCTCGAAGGAAGAAGAGTAAGTGGTCCACAATGGCGAACCTTTTAGAGACCGAGTGCCCAAACTACAACCCAAAACCCACTTATGTATCGTTGGGTGCCGGGTGGGTGTGGCCCATTGGGTGGGCGTGGCTTTGGTGGTAATGGCAAACTGAGTGGGACTAAAAAGTTCAATCAATTCCAACTTTGCGAGATCTTTTTTTTCCCGCGAGAAGTTGAAATTTATTGATTGATTGATTGAACCTTTTTTTTTTTTACACGGCAGCGGGGGACTAAAGCAAAAAGGTTTTATAAAACCCAGCTGAAGGCCTAGGACTGGGGCGACGGTCTGCGTGCCCACAGAGAGGGCTCTGTGTGCCACCTGTGGCACGCGCGCCATAGGTTCACCACCACGGCACTAGAAGAAAAAGTCTCCCATTAGGACATCTGACAAAAAGACAAGCTTTGCAATTTTTTTTAATCCCATTAATGTTTGCTTTATATTTTGTTTTAATCAAGAAGTTCTTGCTTTTAAAACTCAGTTTTATCTTCCGTTATACCTCATGACCACCCCTCTGTGTGTTATTTTAAATACCCAACTTTAGGCCCTGTTTCGGTCTTCCAAGCATGTATATTTCACTTCTCACCCTTAACAGTATGTGGGCACACAGCTCTGCCTGAGAACATGTAAGGTGGAAATAGGTTCAGGTCCCAAAGGTGCTTTTTTCAAGAGGCAACTGGACTTTCTTGGGTTTTTTTTGAAGACATTTCGCTTCTCATCCAAGAAGCTTCTTCAGCTCAGACTGGATGGTGGGGAATGGAAAGATTCGGGCTTTCTGGGCTACTATCCTGGCTATTCAAAACTCAGCCAGCCCCCACTGAGTGTATGTCCAGGTGTCCAGATGTAGAGGTGTGTTGAATTGAAATCTGAGTCTTCAGTGCAATTCAATTCAGTGCAATTCAGACAGCTGTTTAGAAATTAAATCTGCCAATATTTACATAAAATAAAAACATACCATATGATAAAAACAGGATTGCCAACATGATCGCCAACGTCCGATAATGGATATGGCACAAGAAGATGTACATACAATTAAATCATCTTAAAATCATAACAAGAGCAGATGTCTGTCTTTTGGCCTTGGATCCCATTATAGTACTTTGTAGAAGGTGACAGGAAGGGCGGGAGCACATTTTCAAAAATGGATGCTCATTGGTTGCAGTTCTCATAAGCATCTCTATTAAAATTTTTTTAAAAAACCAAAATAAAACAAAAATGTATCACCCAATTAATTGGGATGCCTTTGGGCTTAAAAAAAAGTTTATATTTTTATAGTGTAAATATTACATTATTTGCAACTGGTGCACCAATTGAAGCTGTACAAAGGCCCTCTTGTCCACAACTACTCTCTGTTCTGTGAGCAGAATCCACCAGTTCTAGATGTGGAAAGAAGGATGATCCAAAAGGGATCATAAGTTGTCAAGTTAAAAATGTTAATTTGTTTTACATATGCAGTATATAGCCCAGCTGTCAGTGAACGCCACGGGGGTTCATTATATTTGAGACAAAAGCTAGATTTATTAAGAAAGGCATGAAGATAGGAATTTTTTTCCCCTTATTTAGAATAGAGGAAAGCACAAGACGAGAGGGTTCTCATGTGTGAAGTTGTCTTGCTAACAATAAACCAACTGAAAGACAGAGCTCCAGAAACAGACTACAGAATAATAGAGTTAAAAGGGACCTTGGAGGTCTTCTAGTCCAACCCCCTGCTCAAGCAGGGGACCCTACACTATTTCAGACAAATAGTTGTCAAGTCTCTTCTTTAAAACTTCCAGAATTGGAGCACCCACAACTTCTGAAGGCAAAAGCAGTTCCACCGATTTAATTCTTCTGTCAGGATGATCTTCTCCAGTGGATCACTATTGGTTGGAAGTACCCCCATAAGTGCAAAGGAGTTATGTGATCTCCAGCATCCCTCATCATGAGCCAGCAGTGTGCTGCAGCTGCCAAAAAAGCCAACACAGAGCTAGGCTGCATTAACAGAGGGATAGAATCAAAATCACGTGAAGTGTCAATACCACTTTACAATGCCTTGGTAAGGCCACACTTGGAATACTGCATCCAGTTTTGGTCACCACGATGTAAAAAAGATGTTAAGACTTTAGAAAGAGTACAGAGAAGAGCAACAAAGATGATCAGGGGACTGGAGGCTAAAACATATAAGGAACGGTTGCTGGAATTTGGTATGTCTAGTTTACTGAAGAGAAGGATGAGGGGGGACATAATAGCAGGGTTCCAGTATCTCAGGGGCTGCCACAAAGAAGAGGGAGTCAAGCTATTTTCCAAAGCGCCTGAAGGCAGGACAAGAAGCAACAGATGGAAACTAATCAAGGAGAGAAGCAAGCTAGAACTAAGGAGAAACTTCCTGACAGTTAGAACAATTAACCAGTGGAACAACCTGCCTCCAGAAGCGGTGAATGCTCCAACACTGGAAGTTTTTAAGAAGAGACTGGATAGCCATTTGTCTGAAATGGTATAGGGCTTCCTGCCTGAGCAGGGGGTTGGACTAGATGACCTCCAAGGTCCCTTCCAACTTTATTATAATCATCATCATCATCATCATCATCATGTGGGGCACTCTTTCCCTCATAGCATCAGGGATGAATTCTGGAGCTTGTTCAGCCCCTCAGTCACCATCTCTCATGGATTGGTGAAGAATCCTTGCTCTGTAGGGCCCTAAGGTGTCTATGCACTTTATTCTCAAACGAATCTGAGGTAACCAAGTCAGAGGGGGTCAAACTGTGATTTCTCCTTATATCGAAGGGATTCCATTTCTTTGAGGGAGCCAACGAAGTGCTCTTAACTAATTTTAGCCCAAGTGTCAAATGCAAACCGAGAGGGTTTTTTTTTCTCTCTATACATTTATTTTGAGGTTTGCTGGCAGATCTTTTAACTTCTAATTCTCTGCTTATCATATGCCAGTGATGGCAAACCTTTTAGAGACCGAGTGCCCAAACTGCAACCCAAAACCCACTTATTTATCGCCGGGTGCCAGGTGGGCGTGGCCCAATGTGTGGGCGTGGCTGTGGTGGTCGTGGCAGATTGGGTGGGTGTGGCCAAGGTGGGTGTGATCATCTTGATGTTGCTTGTGGGGAGGGACGGCTATGGAGGCCGGGCAGGGTTGGGGGAGATCCAGGGGGTCTCTGGCAGGTGGGGTGGTGGGCAGGAGACTCGTCCTGCTGGGTGAGGCGAGGCAAGGCAAGGCTGCCATTGTCACAGGGCAAAGTGAGGCAGGGGCCGGGGCAGCCGCTGCCTGACACCATCAGCCGCTGCACACAGAGGCCAGTGAGCGCATGGGTGCTGGGATGCATCTGGCCACATGAGCGAGTTAGCGGGCGGCTGGTTGAAGAGGGACATTTGCCATCTCCGGGGGCATGGCGTGCAGGCCCACAGAGAGGACTCTGAGTACTGCCTCTGGCACGCGTGCCATAGGTTCGCCACCACTGTCATATGCTGAAGAAAGTTGATGTGCAGCTACACAAGGAGAGGAGACGAGGTGGTTTCTCGCTGAAGGAACCAGGCAGCCCCACTAAGCCACTCTGGATGGCTAACCCAGCTGAAATTAAAGAGAAAGAGACACGAAAGACTCAAGCCCTTGCTTTCCCAACTGTCGAGCCTTCTGAACATTCAATCCAGCCAGGTGCCTTCAAAAAAGATCAAATCACCCCCCACCCATGAAATCAGCCTTCTTGCAGCCTGGCACCTGGCAAGTTGCAAGCTCAAATCAATCAGAACAGAGTAGGGTTGCCAGGTCTGCTTCCAAAAAATAGTGGACAAACGGGGGGAGGGGGTTAAGTAGTAAAAAAAAGTAGACTGTACAGCTTTAGATTACGTACCATTTCATCATAAAGCTTTTGAATAAAAAAAATGCCCACTATTTTGTGAAAAAAAATAGTCAACATAATGTGAAAAAAGCGGACTGTCCACTCAAATAGTGGACAGGAAGGGACCTTGCATGCCTTCCAGTCCAACCCCTCGCTCGAGCAGGAGATCCTGTCCCATTTCAGACTCCAACGCCCATAACTGAGCAAGATGGGTGCTGGAGTCCAGCGTATATTTGTTAGGCGCCGCTCTTTATAGTTCAGACTTGTCCGATCCCCTATTATTGGAGCGTTCAAGGGGGGGGGGAGCGGACAGTCGAGCCTTCCATCCCGATTCCTAGAGAGACCGTACGAACGCGCNCAAGGTGGTGCCGGGCGGCGAAGGGCCGCGGCTGCCCGGGCCGAGGTGGGGCCGGGCGGCGGAGAGCTCGGCGGCAGCGGCAGCAGGATGGGGAAGTGGCACGGCTGCCCAGGCCAAGGTAGTGCCGGGCGGCGAAGGGCCGCGGCTGCCCGGGCCAAGGTGGGGCCGGGCGGCGGAGAGCTTATATCGTCGTATAACACGCACACATCATTTGCCCCCTATTTTCAGGGGGGGAAAGTGCGTGTTATACGCCGATAAATACAGTAATTCTTCTGTCAGGATGATTTTCTCCAGTGGATCACTATTGGTTGGAAGTACCCCCTTCCAAGTGCAAAGGAGTTATGTGATCTCCAGCATCCCTCATCATGAGCCAGCCGTGTGCTGCAGCTGCCAAAAAAGCCAACACAGGGCTAGGCTACATTAACAGAGGGATAGAATCAAGATCACGTGACGTGTTAGTACCACTTTACAATGCCTTGGTAAGGCCACACTTGGAATACTGCATCCAGTTTTGGTCACCGCGATGTAAAAAAGATGTTGAGACTCTAGATGAGTACAGAGAAGAGCAACAAAGATGATTAGGGGACTGGAGGCTAAAACATATAAGGAACGGTTGCTGGAATTGGGTATGTCTAGTTTAACGAAGAGAAGGACAAGGGGGGACATGATAGCAGTGTTCCAATATCTCAGGGACTGCCCCAAAGAAGAGGGAGTCAAGCTATTTTCCAAAGCGCCTGAAGGCAGGACAAGAAGCAACGGATGGAAGCTAACCAAAGAGAGAAGCAACCTAGAACTAAGGAGAAACTTCCTGACAGTGAGAACAATTAACCAGTGGAACAACCTGCCTCCAGAAGCGGTGAATGCTCCAACACTGGAAGTTTTAAAGAAGAGACTGGATAGCCATTTGTCTGAAATGGTATAGGGCTTCCTGCCTGAGCAGGGGGTTGGACTAGATGACCTCCAAGGTCCCTTCCAACTTTATTATAATCATCATCATGTGGGGCACTCTTTCCCTCATAGCATCAGGGATGAATTCTGGAGCTTGTTCAGCCCCTCGGTCACCATCTCTGATGGGTTGGTGAAGAATCCTTGCTCTGTAGGGCCCTAAGGTGTCTATGCACTTTATTCTCAAACGAATCTGAGATAACCAAGTCAGAGGGGGTCAAACTATGATTTCTCCTTATATCGAGGGGATTCCATTTCTTTGAGGGAGCCAACGAAGTGCTCTTAATTAGTTTTAGCCCAAGTGTCAAATGCAAACCGAGAGGTTTTTTTTTCTCTATACATTTATTTTGAGGTTTGCTGGCAGATCTTTTAACTTCTAATTCTCTGTTTATCATATGCCAGTGATGGCAAACCTTTTAGACAGAGTGCCCAAACTGCAACCCAAAACCCACTTATTTATTGCCGGGTGCCAGGTGGGCATGGCCCAATGTGTGGGCGTGGGTGTGGCTGTGGTGGTCATGGCAGATTGGGTGGGTGTGGCCAAGGTGGGCATGATCACCTCGATGTTGCTCGTGGGGAGGGACGCCTGTGGGGGCCAGGCAGGATTGGGGGAGATCCAGGGGATCTCTGGCAGGTGGGATGGTGGGTAGGAGGCTCGTCTGCTGGGTGAGGCGAGGCAGGGCGGGGGTGCCATTGTCACAGGGAAAGGTGAGGCAGGGGCCGGGGCGGCTGTTGCCTGACACCATCAGCCGCTGCACACAGAGGCCAGTGAGTGCATGGGTGCTGGGATGCATCTGGCCACGTAGGCGAGTTAGCGGGCGGCTGGTTGAAGAGGGACAGTTGCCATCTCCGGGGGCATGGCATGCAGGCCCACAGAGAGGGCTCTGAGTGCCGCCTCTGGCACGCGTGCCATAGGTTCGCTACCACTGTCATATGCTGAAGAAAGTTGATGTGCAGCTACACAAGGAGAGGAGACGAGGTGGTTTCTCGCTGAAGGAACCAGGCAGCCCCACTAAGCCACTCTGGATGGCTAACCCAGCTGAAATTAAAGAGAAAGAGACACGAAAGACTCAAGCCCTTGCTTTTCCAACTGTCGAGCCTTCTGAGCATTCAATCCAGCCAGGTGCCTTCAAAAAAGATCAAATCACCCCCCACCCATGAAATCAGCCTTCTTGCAGCCTGGCACCTGGCAAGTTGCAAGCTCAAATCAGAACAGAGTAGGGTTGCCAGGTCTGCTTCCAAAAAATAGCGGACAAACGGGGGGAGGGGGTTAAGTAGTAAAAAAAGTAGACTGTACAGCTTTAGATTACGTACCATTTCATCATAAAGCTTTTGAATAAAAAAAATGCCCACTATTTTGTGAAAAAAAATAGTGAACATAATGTGAAAAAAGCGGACTGTCCACTCAAATAGTGGACAGGAAGGGACCTTGCATGCCTTCCAGTCCAACCCCTCACTCAAGCAGGAGATCCTGTCCCATTTCAGACTCCAACGCCCATAACTGAGCAAGATGGGTGCTGGAGTCCAGCGTATATTTGTTAGGCGCCGCTCTTTATAGTTCAGACTTGTCCGATCCCCTATTATTGGAGCGTTCAAGGGGGGGGGGAGCGGACAGTCGAGCCTTCCATCCCGATTCCTAGAGAGACCGTACGAACGCGCGAGCGAGCGAGCGAGCGAGGGGGGCGATAAAAACGAAGGCCACTTCCTGTTCCTTCTCCCTTCCATTCCCCCCTCCTCGCCACTTCCTCCTCTCTCGTTCCCCCCCCACCACCCTTCCCTCCCCCCCCCTTCCCCCGCCGGCGCCCTTCCCATCGCTCCGGCGGAGGCTGGCCCGCCTGGCGGCATTTGCGATCGCCGCGGCTCTTCGGATTAGCGGCTTCCGCGGCGCACCTTGCAGGTGGGGCTGAACGGGGAGGAGGCCCCGCCGTTTTTCCCGCGGCTGGATTGCAGACAAAAGGAGCTTGGGGAGGGGGAGGGGGGAGAGAGAGGAGGGTGGATGAGATGGGGAGGGGGGGGAGTGCAGCCGCTGAACTGGGGAAAGGGGGGGAGGGGAGGGGGACGGGTCCTCCCCCGCTCCCTTTAAGTGGGGAAGAGGGAATCCCCCAAAATAAAAGTTCCCTTTGCTTCCCTGCCTTAAACCTGATTTGAGCTCTGCAGAAGCAGACAGATGTCAAGCCTTTCCTTGCATGGGGGAAATGGTGTGTGTGTGTGCAGCCAATCCTCAAACTGGGGTGCCTTTATTTCATTTATTTGTCTATGGAGATTTTCAGTCATCCAGGTCATGGCTGTCCCAAAGGTGCGTTTATTGATCACATTTACCTGCGTGCTCATCTCTCACGAAGTGGCTCTGTCTCTGTGTGTGTGTGTGTGTGTGTGCGTGCGTGCATGCAGTCGAACCAGGAATTAAAACATCTAATTTGCAAACGTTTTGTTGCAAAACCCTTAGCAACAATCAAAATGCATTTCAGTAACGATCAAAATAAATTTCCCCGATAGAACGGTCAACCAGTGGAAGGGCTTGCCTTCTGAAGTCGTGGGTGCTCCATCACTGGAGGCTTTTAAAAAGAGATTGGACAACCACTTACCTGAAATGGTATAAGACAGGGGTCTTCAAACCTGGCCCTTTTATGACTTGTGGACTTCAACCCCTGGTATAAGATGTGATGCTCGAGCAGAGGGTTGGACTAGATGACCTCCAAGGTCCCTTCCAACTCTGCTGTTCTGTTATTTCTCTTAAATAAACAAGGGCAGGAGGGAAGAGGTCTTAGAAATACAAGCAACGGGCAAACACCCAGTGATGGGTTCTCCAGCTTGTTGGAAAAAACAACCATGTTTTAAGGGCTTTCTGGAAGGTCCTGAGGGCTGGGCTGACCTCATTTGGGGGGGCTGTGTTGTTCCAGAGGGTAAGTGAAAGGCAGATGGATGATTGACAGCTGTTCTTCCCCCCCCTCCACTGTTTTGTTAAGACCTTGCTGGATTTGATTTGATGGTGCATTGGATGGAAGGAAAGGGGCTTCTGCCCCTTTAGTCACATTAGTGGGGCTCCAAGATTGAACACCCTCCCCAAACTAAGTTTGGCTTCTCAACCTTGAATGAAAATAACCAGAATGCACTTTTGGGAGAACGAGCCAAACCCTGCTTGCTAGACCTTGGCTGGACAGGCAGATGTGCAGCGTTTGAAAAGAACAGAGGAGGCAACCCTGGCTGCCTGCAATTATCTTCATCAAAGATTTGTGTTCAGAGGTGCCATTGCAAAAGCTGCTTGGGGATGGGTGCTTGCCAGGCCCAGTGCTTTATTTATCTTCAGTGACAGGGTTTTTTTTTCCTGCCAAGCTATGCAGCTTACAATGGAGCCTTTATCTAGCTTTTTTTCTCTCTCTCATTATCAAATAAACACGTAAGGAGGGAAAACACTTTGGGAAAAACATATCTAGAATATTCCTGTTGGAGTCTTAGTCATTTGAAATAAACCTATTTATAACGATCATCCTCTTTCCCTTTTCTTCCACCGTCTGTCTCGGTGTAGAGAAATTGAATAGCCCAACGTGATATTTTGGACCGAAGTAAGATCTTTATTTGGATCGCTGGGTGTCTTTCCAAGCGAGAGAGTCAATTCTCTAGAACAGACATGTCAAACACAAGGCCCGAGGGCCGGATGCGGCCCGCGAAGTGGTTTCATGTGGCCCGCGAAGCCATCCTGGAAACAGTGAGAGAACGGCCCCCGCTGCCTTGGCCCTGGCCCAGGCCGGCCGGGAGCCAATGTACAATTTTGTGGTGGCCATCTATGCTGAAACACATTCAGTCTTAGCTCCACAAGGCCGTCTAGAAACAGCGAGGAACCAGCTCCTACTGCGTCGGCCCCGTCTCTTGGGTGCATGCTGGGGAGGTGTCACCCTTTGTGAGGAATGAAGAAATGGACCATGCCTTGGCGCTTGCCCCGGTCCCACCCCCTTCTGCCAGAGACCCTCAGATCTGTCCCACTCCTGCCCAGGCCCCCACAGGCAGCCTTGACGCGAATGATGTAGAGCTGGCCACACCCACCTGCCCCCCCCAGGGCAACCGCAATGCTGATGCGGCCCTCAATGAAATTTGAGTTTGACACCCCTGCTCTAGAAAATAGGGGGGGGGGACTAATGATAGAAACAAGTGAAGCATTTGCTCGCTTTCAATCAAAGGTCAAAGGAACCAGGGATCTGACTAATAGGAACTGCTTGGACTGAGCGGGAGTTCCATGCAATATAAAAAAGGAGGGTTTATTTATTTATTTATTTCACTGTATTTAGAGCCTGCCCCAATCCAAAGGAGGCTCTGAGGGGGGGACATAACAAATTTTTTTAGATGTATTTATTTAATACAGGTGGTCCTCGACTTACGACAACTGAGCTCAAAATTGCCGTTGCTATGCAAGACAGTTGTTAAGCGAGTTTTGCCTCATTTACGACCTTCCTTGCCTCGGTTGTTAAGTGAGTCACTGCAGCTGTTCAGTTAGCGACATGGTTGTTAAGTGGATCTGGCTTCCCCATTGACTTCACTCGTCCGAAGGTCGCAAAAGATGATCACGTGACCCCCGGGGCACTGCAACCGTCATAAATACGAGTCAGTTGCCAAGCGTCTGAATTTTGATCATGTGACTGTGGGGGAAATGCTGCTGTGGTCGCAGGTGTGAAGAACGGTCGCGTCACTTTTCTCGGTGGCGTTGTAACTTCGAAGCGTCATTAAACAAATGCTTGTAAGTCAAGACGGCCTGACTCCAGATGAATCTTGCAGTAAAAAAAGTAAAAAAATTAAAAAAAAACATAAGTATCTGGATGGCAAACTCTATGGCAACAAAACATCCTAGAGCGGCCCAGCCACTGCAGCTCCAAGACCAGGGAGAACAGCCATCCTTTCATTGCTTTGAGTTAGATAGAATAACAGAGTTGGAAGGGATCTTGGAGGTCTTCTAGTCCAACCCCGTGATATTTCCTGAGGTGTTTTCCATGCTCCCATTTCTTCTATGAGTTAAGAGGCCAGGGGTCTCCAAACTTGGCAATTTTAAGACTTGTGGACTTCAGCTCCCAGAATTCCTCAGTCTGCCATGGTTGGTTGAGGAATTCTGGGAGTTGAAGTCCACAGGTCTTAAAGTTGCCAAGCTTGGAGACTCCTGGTCTAGGCCAAGGATAGGCAACCTTGGCTCTTTTATGACTCGTGGATTTCAACTCCCAGAATTCCTGAGCCAGCATGGCTCAGCATGGAAACCTCTCCCTTTCCCCTCAGCATGGCTGGCTCAGGAATTCTGGGAGTTGAAGTCCACGAGTCATAAAAGAGCCAAGGTGGCCTACCCCTGGTCTAAGCCAATGTTTCTCAACCTTGGCAACTTTTAAGATGTGTGGACTTCAACTCCCAGAATTCATGCTGGTTGGGAGTTCTAGGTTTCCTGTGTCTTAAAGCTGCCAAGGTTGAAGCTTAAAGCTGCAGCTCTTCCTGCTGTCTCCCAAGGTTATTCTTGCAGCTCATTACAATCCCAGCTGGTGGGCACTTGGAAGAGCACAATCAAGAAAAAAAAGCAAAACATTATGAGATACAATAAAAGCTCATCAACATCTAATACATTGCAAAGATCATTCAAGTAAAGTATTGCAGAGATCATCCTTAGATTAAAGCAGGGGTCCCCAACCCCCGGTCCGTGGACCGGTACTGGGCCGCAGCATGCCAGCAACCGGTCCGCACAAACAAGCAAAGCCCCATCCGTGGGATATAGGCAGTACACAAAACCACACTCCGGTCCACGGAAAAACCTTTCTCCGTGGAACCGGTCCCTGGTGCCCAAAAGGTTGGGGACCTCTGGATTAAAGGACCAACTAACCACCTCCTGCAGGAACAACAGTACTTTAGCTAGTTTTTAAAGTGACAATTGACTGGGGTGTCTACTTCCCAAGGGAGAGAATTCCATAACATGAGGGCACCTCTAAGAAGGCCTGTGGGGGCGTTCACACCTCATCTGCTTCACCAGGAATGTGGACCTGCAATGGGCTCTTTCTCGATCATCAAGTAGACAGATTATGTGTAGTCCTCGATTTACAACAGATCGTTTTGTGACCATTCAAAGTTACAACGGCACTACAAAAAAAGCGATTTAACGGCAGTTTTGCATCTGCGACCGTTGCAGCATCCCCAGGGTCAGGTGATCAAAATTCAGATGCTTGGCAACTGGCTCCTATTTATGACAGTTGCAGGGTTCCGGGGTCCTCTGATCGCCTTTTGCGACCTTCTGACAAGCCAATTCAATGGGGAAGCCAGACCCACTTTTTCAACTGTGTGACTGTCACTTAATGACTGCAGTGATTCACTTAGCATCTGCGGCAAGAAAGGTCGCAAAATGGGGCAAAAATTACTCAGCAACAGAAATTTTGAACTCAGTTGCGGTCGTTAAGTCGAGGACTGCCTGTATATTCTTCTGGAGCGTCACCCGATTAATTTTTCTTTGTTTTTCTTTTTAACGAAATAAGGGGCTGGTGGACAGATGGATGATAATGGGGAAACCATGGATGTGAAGAAGCCTGGATTCCTGGAACCGTGTGTTTCATTCCTGGAAACAGCCTCGGACCTTTCGGCTTTCCGCAAAGTGGAAGGGATCTGTGAGCTCCAGCACGGATCGGTGGGTCTGCCGGGCATGATCCCTGGTCTGGAAGAAGGGAATTCCATCGAAGGAACGTCTTATATATGCTCCGATTGCGGGAAAAGCTTCTGTAGCATCTCCAGCCTGATCAGCCACCAGAAACGAAACCACTCGGGCGAGAAGCCGTACAAGTGCGCCGACTGCGGGAGGAGCTTCCACCAGAGCTCGGATCTCGTGAAACACGAGAGGATCCACACGGGGGAGAAGCCCTATAAGTGCACGGTGTGCGAGAAGCGGTTCAATCAGCGATCCTACCTGATCGTTCACGAGCGCTTCCACACGGCGGAGAAGCCGTACAAGTGTTTCCTCTGCGGGAAAAGCTTCTGCTCCAACGCCCATCTCATGACCCACCAAAGGACCCACACGGGGGAGCGGCCCTACCAGTGTCCCGAGTGCGGGAAACGTTTCACCACCAGCTCAAACTTTGTCAACCACAAAAAGACCCACACGGAGGAAAAACCCTACAATTGCTCCCTCTGTGAGAAAAGCTTCAAGCGCAGCTCCAACCTGATTCAGCACGAGAGGACCCACACGGGAGAGAAGCCCTACACCTGCCTCACCTGCGGGGAGAGTTTTGCTTCCAATTCGGGTCTCGTGAAACACCAGCGGAGCCATACGGGGGAGAGACCGTACAAATGCTCGTACTGCGGGAAGTGCTTCAGTCAGAGCATGATCCTCACCCAGCACGAGAGGACTCACACGGGCGAGAAACCCTGCAAATGCCCGGCCTGCGGGAAAAGCTTTCGCTCCAGCTCAGACCTGGTGAAGCACAAAAGGATCCACACCGGGGAGAAACCCTACAAATGCTCCCTGTGTGGGAAAAGCTTCACCACCAGTTCGGATGTGGTGAAGCACGAGCGGACCCACACGGGCGAGAAGCCCTATAAATGCGGCACTTGTGGGAAGAGTTTCAGCCAGAGTGCGCACCTCATGCAGCACCAGAGAATCCACACGGGGGAGAAACCCTATTCCTGTCTGATTTGCGGCAGGTGTTTTACCTGCAGCGCGCACTTAGTGGTCCATAAACGGACCCACAAAGATGGGGAGGTCTTAAAAGTGTAACGATTGGTGGTGTCTCAGGCTGGTAGGTGTGGGTGTATTTACTAGCGGGCCTGCTGGATGTGTGTGAGAGAGCATCCAAGATCGGAGGAAAAACTAATCACGTTTTTTCTGCTGCCACCAAGCCGGTTCTCTCTAAATCTAACTAGAATCCAGAATAGAGGAGGGTAGAAAAAGTAACCTTAGAAATGGATCTGTTCTAATTATGCATGAGGGGAAAAAATTTTAATTAGGAGAGAAGCCATAATTTTTCCCACTCCAATCCAGATGGGGGTCCGGAGCTTGCTTGGCAAAATTGGCAGATAAACCCAAGATGAATTTAATTAGATTACACTCGCCAAACCCAGTACGTTGTGATTTTCATGAATTATTATGTGTGGTTATTATTATTATTATGTATTTTGTAATAAATAGATGGCTGTTGGTGGTGTGGTTTCGTTGAGCCTTGCTTTGACATGGGCTTCAAACTTGGGCAACTCTTATATTGCAAAGTATTTTTCCCTCCCGAAATTCGTGTTATGCTCAGCAGCTTCTGCAGGAGAGGTCAAAAAAGTCAAGATGGCCGCTACAACCTTATACAGCAGAAGCCCTGCCTCTTTTTACAGATACATTTAAAAGGGGCGGTGCTTTGATCACATGATTGTGGGCTCCCAACTTGACTTTTTTGAGCCCCTACAAATAATTCCCCCTTTTCTAAGACTGCAAGTGGACAATCTTCTTAAACCTCCTGCCTTGCTTCTCGCTCTTCATTACTTTGTCTTTACAGATAGTCCTCGTCTTACGTAATTGAACCTGCCATTTTGGTTGTACATCGATAACGGTCGTACAGTGGGTCATCATGTGACTGCTTCCGATTTTACAACCTTTAATACAGAGGTTGTCAAGTAAGCCCAGCAGTTGTAAAGTGAATGCGGGAGTTATAAGGCCTAGGAAAGCTCAAAAAAGAAGAGGCTATTTTTGAAGAACTACAACAGGAGATAGCAAGTACACTAGATATTTTATTAAAATGTACTTATTTATCTCCCGCCTTTATTATTTTCACAAGTAAGGCAACAGACCTATCCAACACACCTGCCAACATGATATAGATTCACATGCATAAGCCACACATGCATATACTGTACATGTATATAGAAACTCAGATATATTCACATATCCCCGTTGAAAGAAAAATCTTCATCAGGGTCCAGTCCAAGCTGGGAATAAACAAAATGGAGACTGCTTTAGAAAGAAGGTTGCAGTTTATTGATGAGGAGAGCCAGACAGAAAGATGACTCTGGGAAAAACTGACCACATGTGGGTGGGTTTTTATACCTTCTGGGTCTTTTGAGGTGGTTTCCTGTTCCTATTTGAGACTTTGTATTTCCTGTGTCGTGTACTTTAACCTGAGTCTCAGTGCATCCTTTTGGTATTGGTGGGTTAATCCTATTATGTTTTCTGTTCTTAGAGTTTGGGTGGGGGTATGTAGATTTTAGGGGTCTTTGTCTTCCTAATCTCATCAACTTCTATCTTCCTGGCTCCAACCTTCCTGAATGGATTATCACATCTGCATTTCTACAGACCAGGCCTTTGCCTAGTTTCTGCTTGGGGCTATTAAGAAAAACTGGGCTTGCTTTTTTGCCTTTAAGATCCTTTGGGGAAATAAAATATTTTGCCTTTTTAATATTCCCCAAAATATTTCCTTCTCTGCAGGGCTTTTTTTCTCAGAGAAAAGGTGGTGGAACTCACCTCCCTCCCCTGGCCACGCCCCCACCCAAACCTGGCCACGCCCTCATCAAACCCTAGGACCGCCCCTTTAGAGAACAGGAATGGTGGGAAACCCCGCCCTCCTCTGCTCCAGTCCGCCTGCTGATTGGCGCCCGAACGGCAGCATGTTGGCCAGCGTCNTCTTGCTCGGGCAGGGTCGCCTAGGAAACGGGCCAGGGGCACGCCGACCGAGCCTCCCTATGGCCGCGGTTGTGAGCCAGGCAGGGGCAGAGAGCTGCGAGTGCGAGCGCGCCCCCCCAGATGTTGCGCCCGGTGCGGCCGGCCCGGAAAAAGGTGCCGGAACGCGGTTCCGCCGCGTTCCGGCTGAAAAAAAGCCCTGCTTCTCTGGATTCTTCCCACATCCCTATTGCATACATGTACATACTGTATGTCAGACATGTCAAACACAAGCCCCGGGGGCCGGATGCGGCCCGCGAAGTGGTTTCATGTAGCTCGCGAAGCCATCCTGGAAACAGTGAGGGAACAGCCCCCGCTGCCTTGGCCCTGGCCCAGGCCAGCTGGGAGCCAATGTACAATTTTGTGGTGGCCATCTTGGCACTTGCCACGGTCCCACCACTTTCTGCCAGAGACCCTCAGATCTGTCCCACTCCTGCCCAGGCCCCCCATAGGCACCCTTGATGCGAATGATGTAGAACTGGCCATGCCCACCCAGTAGGCCACACCCACTCCATCCACGCCCACCCAGTAGGCTGCACCCACTCTGGCCACCCCCCCCCAGGGCATCCGCAATGCTGATGCGGCCCTCAGTGAAATTGAGTTTGACACCCCTGCTGTATGTGACACGTCAGATAATACAGGTAGTCCTCGACTTACGACCACAATGGAGCCCAAAATTTCTGTTACTAAGTGAGACATTGGTTAAGTGAGCTTTGCCCCATTTTATAATCTTTCTTGCCACAGTTAAGTAAATCACTGCAGTTGATAAGTTAGTAACCTGGTTGTTAAGTGAATCTCGCTTCCCCATTGACTTTGCCGGTCGGAAGGTCACAAAAAGGGGATCACGTGACCTTGGGACACAGCTACCGTCATAAAATGAACCAGTGGTCAAGTGTCTGAATTTTGATCACATGATCATGGGGCTGCTGCACAGGTTGTAACTATGAAAAACGGTCATGAGTAACCTTTTTCAATGACGTTGTAACTGAACGGTCACTAAGTGAATGGTTGTAAGTTGAGGACCACCTGTGCACCTTGAGCTTCCCATTGACAAAGCAGCTTCTTCCCTGAAATCTTGCAAAGCTAAGGATGGGCCTCCCTCCTCCCCTTAAAAACAAGGAAAAACCACCTTGCCACAATGGCTGCTGAGCCCCAATCTGGGTGGGGGAATTCAAAAGGCTGGCTCTGTTGGAGAGGGGGAGAGAGAGGAAGAGGGGGAGCAGGAAGGGACTTTTATTGTTTACCATTCCCCCCCCTTCGCAGGTGCCACATGGCCGCTCTGGGAATATGCCCTCCGTGGCTTTAACCCTTGAAAGACCCACCATGCTCAGGAGAGCAAACACCAAGCGTTTTTAAATACAGTTGTTGTTAGTTGCGAAGTCATGTCTGACCCATTGCAACACCATGGACAACGTTCCTCCAGGCCTTCCTGTCCTCTACCATCTTCTGGAGTCCATTTAAGCTCAGGCCTACTGCTTCAGGGACTCCATCCAGCCACCTCATTCTCTGTCGTCCCCTTCTTCTCTTGCCCTCAATCTTTCCCAGCATGAGGCTCTTCTCCAGTGAGTCCTTCCTTCTCATTAGGTGGCCAAAGGACTTGAGTTTCAACTTCAGGATCTGGCCTTCTAGAGAGCAGTCGGGGTTGATCTCCTCTAGGACTGACCAGTTGGATCGCCTGGCAGTCCAGGGGACTTGCAGGAGTCTTCTCCAGCACCATAGTTCAAAGGCCTCAATTCTTTGGTGCTCAGCCTTTCTTATGGTCCAACTTTCACAGCCACACATTGCAACTGGGAAAACCATGGCCTTGACTATACATAATTTTGTTGGCAGGGTGATGTCTCTGCTTTCTAGTATGTATTTTAGTATGCATTTTAGAATAGAATAAGGAATAGAATAGAATAGAATAGAATAGAATAGAATAAGGAATAGAATAGAATAAGGAATAGAATAGAATAGAATAAGGAATAGAACAGAATAAGGAATAGAACAGAATAAGGAATAGAACAGAATAGAACAGAATAGAATAAGGAATAGAATAGAATAAGGAATAGAATAGAATAGAATAGAATAGGAAATAGAATTACAGATTATGCAGCATTTAACTGTATCAGTGGTTTTCAAACTTGGCAACTTTAAGATGTGTGGACTTCAATTCCCAGAATTCTCCAGTCGGCATGCTTGCCTTTTTCCTTTTTTTTTTTTAACTTTTTACTCACTACTGAACTTAACTGCATACTGCATACTGAACTGCATACTTCTCTGCTACTTCTGGACCCAACATAGCTATGCTTGAGCTATTTTAACACAAGCGATTATTAGTAAATGGGTGAGGTCCACTGAGGTGCTAACTCTGCCTCTCAAGAATGAGATTCGTGGCTGAGCTTCTAAACCAAAATGATTATTTATTTGAAGAATACAGCATTACAGGTATATATATATACAAGTGGTGTACAAGACGATCATCATAAACATTAATATTGCAAGCTAGCTCTGCCTTCAATTATTTAGGCAGATTGAAAAAAAATCAGAAAACCTCAGGATCATGCATCTCATAGACAGCCCCCCCCCCAAGATAAAAGCACTATTTTTAAGGGTTCAAAGGCTGGGACAACTTGTGGTGTGATTTTGAAGGGTCCTTCCTCACTTGTGTGTCCAATTGCGTCATTAAACATGCGCCCTTGAGCCATAAACATTTAAGGTCTTTGGAGAAACAGTGGGGAAGACAGCAAAAGTCAGGGGAAAAAAATTGTGCTTTTCTGTCTGAATTGGATCTGCTGGTGTCAAATGGATCCTTAGCTAAGACCTGGGAAAGCGATGGCTGATCTTTCTCCAGCCAGTTTCTTCTAGAAACAGAATTTGATAGCTTTTCTGCTACGACGACGATACGGTCAGGCAGACAAGGGGACTACACAATTTGGACAAGAGCAAGGGTGTCCCCAAGATGGTGGCTGCACCGGTGTGGCTGAAGTTCCACCGGCTTTGCTTCCATCTCATTGTTGGCGGCCATCTTGACTTTTTTGCCCTGATCCTGCAGACATTCCCAGGCACAGGAGTGAAACAAGATCACAATCCAGTTTAATGTCCATTTATGTGGCCATTTAGATCCTTAATGTTGGCTGTAGAGTTTCTCGTAACGGCTCGGAGACAGATTCTTTTGATTCGCAGAGCGAGGTTTGCTTAACAAAAAAAGCAGAACAAGTAAAAAAAGGATCCAAGGTAGATACAGAAAATCTAGAGAGGTAGCCATGCATTGCCCTTGAGGGTGTCTTGGAGGCCTGGATCACATTCCAGTTGTGTCCCAGTGTACGTCAACAACTTTGGGGAGTTGGAAAAGACCTGTTTTTGAAATAAGGGTTTGTGCAGCTAAGATTCCTGTCGTTCCTTCCTCCCAACCTAATCAATACATCAATCCACGCAACGACTTCTTTGCCCTCCTTTTTGAGGACTAGTCATTTTGGCAGCTGTGTTGTTCAAGTCTTGAGTAAGGCAAACAATTCTTTGGCAGGGTTAGGCGGAGGGAGGGTTGTTGCTGCCACCGTTGCATAGCCACACCTGAAGAGAGGTGATCTACTTGAATCCACCTTGTTTAACCAAAGACACTCATCTATTTTCACCAAGGCATTGAGAAATAAGCCATTTATATTACAGGCATTCAAAAGGGAGCGTCCCAACCACAAGAATAAATAAATAGTCAAACATATTCATGCTTTTTTTTTTTCAAAACACAGACACGTACAGATTTCTTTCGACAATACCACACCCTCCTCCTCTGATCTCTATTAAGACATGTCAGCAAAGGAAAGGCATTTGGGATGTAATTATTTTTTAAACAATCCCTTGTGCGGTTCGGACGCAGAAGTAGAGACAAGCTCTCCTTTAGGTGATCTCTAGGTCTTCTCCCTGACCTGCTATTAAGTCCACCAGTTCCTTTATGAGCTAAATTTGGCCAAAATTGTAGAAAAATGGGCCTTCTGGGTAGGAATCAATGTGCTTTTATTTTATTTATTTATTACATTTTTATGCCGCCCCTCTTCCTTACAAGGCGACTCTGAGTGGCGTAAAAATTTGGGACTCTGAAGAATAAACCTATATTCTTCCGAGACACGATAGCCGTCTATTTCTGTACAGGCAGTCCTCAGATTATGACCGGAATTAGGATCGGAAATACAGTCTGAAGTCGTGAACTCATGGGTCCAGAAGCAATTTTTCAGCCTGTTTTTTTTTTTTTGAAGAAGTCATTAA
Organism: Protobothrops mucrosquamatus; assembly: GCF_001527695.2. Taxonomy (NCBI): domain Eukaryota; kingdom Metazoa; phylum Chordata; class Lepidosauria; order Squamata; family Viperidae; genus Protobothrops; species Protobothrops mucrosquamatus. The sequence goes on from NW_015386985.1 coordinate 67,172, forward strand.
GTGAACGCAGCAAATTTCTCCAGGCAAAACACGTACTCAGCTACATAATTTATATAGCTGCCATATAATTTCTATTTCAGGGGCCTTCAAACTTGGCCCTTTTATGACTTGTGGACTTCAACTCCCAGAATTCCTCAGCCAGGCAGGCCCTTTTATGACTTGTGGACTTCAACTCCCAGAATTCCTCAGCCAGGCACGCCCAGGGCGTGCCTGGCTGAGGAATTCTGGGAGTTGAAGTCCACAAGCCATAAAAGGGCCAAGTATGAAGACCCCTGTTCTATTCTGTGGCTTGATCCCAAAAACTCATGTCTCCAATTTGGGGCAAGAAAGGCGCCAGTTCTTCAAGAATTAACTTCATCTCATAAAGACATAAATATTCTCCTTCCTTTTACCTCAGCTGAAGAGACCAAAACCAAATACTGGTTTGGGCCTGAGCATTTAAAAGCATGGCGGCCTTCCAGATGTAGCCAATCAGAGGCCTCTGAGTAGCTCACAGGCAGAAGAAACCCCGCCAGCCTTCTCTCTGGGCCAGGGCGGTCCGTGCTTTCATACCATAAGAATTCACGTTTCTCATCTCCACGCACCCCTCTTTATTGGTAATCAGAAATGAAAGTGGTACAGGCAGTCCCCGGCTTACAACCATCCGTTTAGCGACCGTTTGAAATGACAACGGCACTGAAAAAAGCGACTTGCAACCGGTCCTCGCTCTTATGACATCGGCAATATCCCCACGGTCATGTGATCAAAATTTGGGCATGTTTCTACAATGGGGACCTGTGGCCATTATCTGCGGCATTCCCAGCCGGCTTCCAATAATCAAAGTCAATGGGGGAAGTCGGATTTGCCTAATGCTTGATCGCTTAATATTCTTAACGGAATAGAGCTGGAAGGCACCTTGGAGGTCTTCTAGTCCAGCCCCCCGCTTAAGCAGGAGAACCTATACCATCTCTCAGACAAGTGACCATCTAGCCCATGGGTAGGCAACCTTGGCTCTTTTATGACTCGTGGACTTCAACTCCCAGAATTCCTGAACCAGGCATGCTGAGGGAAAAGGGAGAGGTTTCCAAGCTGAGCCATGTTGGCTCAGGAATTCTGGGAGTTGAAGTCCACGAGTCATAAAAGAGCCAAGGTTGCCTACTCCTGGCCTAGGGAATTCTGGGAGTTGAAGTCCACCCATCCTCAAGCAGCCAAGCTTGCCGGTCTAACAGTTCTATACTGTAAATGAATTACAGGTAGTCCTTGACTTACGACCACAATTCAGCCCAGAATCTCCATTGCTAAGTGAGACATTTGTTAAATGAGCTTTGCCCCATTTTATAACCTTTCTTGCCCCAGTTGTTAAGTCAATTATGGCAATTGTTAAATTAGTAACACGGTTGTTCAGTGAATCTGGCTTCCCCATTGACTATGGTCGCAAAGTGGGATCACACGACCCTGGGACTCTGCAAACCGTCATAAATATATGAGTTGGTTGCCAGGCGTCTGAATTTTGATCACGTGACCACGAGGATGCCACAACCATCATGTGATAGTTACAAGTCACTTTTTTCAGTGCCGGTGTCACTAATTGAGTACTGTAAGTCAAGAACTGCCTTATACACCTGTTGAGAAAGTATGTATTTTTAATAGCAAAGTGTAAAAATCCGAATTTTCCTTTTTTCAAAACTTGCTTGTGTCTGGGAGGAAGGGCTGGGGACAGAGCGGAGTATAAAAGGGAAATGTTTTGGCTAAATTCTCTTTCGGGATTCTTTTTATAGAGGTTTTCAGAATTGTGACCTCTTGACAAATAATTTAGAACAATTCTTCTTAGGAACACAGGAAGATGCCGTACTATAGGAGGTCAGACCCATCGTTCAGGGTCTTTTAGCAACCTTACTAGACGGGGTTGAGTGTGTTTGGGGGGTGTATATTCAGAATTTTACAATGGGGGGCGGTCAACCCCAGCTCACCCAGCATTCCTCAGTTAGCCACCCCTTTCGGCCAATGCAGCGTTCTTTTCTGGCTATCTGGATCCATTTCCAACCAAGCAGCCATCATTTTCATTTTCCAAGAAAGGCTGAGGAGCCTTTGGGCCTTAGGCCAGTGCCTGACTCAAAAGTCAGTTTTCCGCTTATTATCAGCTTTAATTAAAATATATTAATTAAATACGGGGGAAATAGGGGGGTGATAGGCCCACGGGTGCCTACAACCTCAATACGAGAAACACACTGCAAGGGCCTGTCCTAACTGCTACCCAATCTTTTAAAATGGAGAAGCAGAGGCCTGCATATCCGGGTCCCTTCCAAGCAGGTCAGGTAACCCACCCCTCAAGAAAGCACCCCTGAATTTTCTCAATTTCAGAGGACAGGGATAATTGCTTCTCCCTAACTGCTCTCCTCACCCGTACATTTTATAAATGGGATTTTTTTTTTCCCCCCTGTGAGGCAAGCCGTTACAGGCCCTTTTCTCAGCTTTTTTTTCTCTCACACGATTCAGCCCGGATGTTTCTTTCCACCGAAATCAAACTGTACAATTCGAGATTCGCAACCGCGGCCGATCGAGACTCTTCCCAATGCGGCAACAGGACGGAAAGTTCGCCGCTTGTTTTACGAATCCCCGCAGAGAGAAAACTAAGCCGTCGGGATCGTATTTCTGGCCTGCTAGCTTTCTACATGCGAGGGTTCTCTCTCGATCCACGTCAAGGGAAAACCTTGAGACATTTCAGCGTGCTTTTTTCTTTCTTTCACAGAACCGGCAGAGTTTCTTGTCCTAAGTGGATCCTCTGATGCTTCACAAAGTATGAGCTGGTGGTGAAACTTTTCCCACAGTAGTTACACTTGTAGGGCTTCTCCCCCGTGTGGGTCCTCTTGTGGAGCACCAGGTGGGCTTTACAACTGAAGCCTTTCCCGCAGGCCGTGCAGGCGTACGGTTTCTCCCCCGTGTGGGTCCTCTCGTGGTACAGGAGGGCCGAGCGCTGCCGGAAGCTCTTCTCACAGGTGGAACACTTGTACGGCCGCTCCCCGGTGTGGATCCACTTGTGCTTCACCAGATCCGAACTCCGGTGGAAGCTCCCTCCGCAATCGGAGCACTTGTAGGGCTTCTCTCCCGTGTGGATCCGCTCGTGCTTCACCAGGTCCGATCTCTGGTGGAAGCTCCTCCCGCAGTAGGAGCAGGTGTGGGGCTTGTAGCCCGTGTGGAACCGCTCGTGGACAATCAGCTTGGACCGCTGGCTGAAGCACTTCTCGCACGTGGTGCACTTGAAGGGCTTCTCGCCCGTGTGGATCCGCTCGTGGCGGGAGACGTCGGAGCTGCGGTTGAAGCTCTTGCCGCAGAAGGAGCACTTGTACGGCCAGTCGCCGGTGTGCAGCCGCTCGTGAGCGATGAGTTTGGCAACCTGGCAGAAGCTCTTGTCACACACGGAGCATTTGTAGGGATTCGCGCCCAGGGGAAACCCTTCTGGGCCGAGCAGACCGGAGATAGGATTAAAACTTCCCCCACAATTTGAACACAGGGACTGTTTCTCTCCGGACGCATTTGCCTCCGTTCCTCTGGGGCCGTTCTCCTGCGGGCCTTGAGGATTCTTCTGGGCTTCTCCCGCTTCTCCAAGTCCACCTGTCTCTTCCCGCCTTTCCGTGGACAATGAGCCACGATGGGTCTCCATTCCCATGGTGTTGTTCCACTCATTGTCTTTTTTGATTTCACCCACCTGCCCGTCGTCTGCCGGAATAAAGAGAAAACACAACAAGATTCATTCTCAAAGGAAGTCTGCAAACTCGAGTGTCAACGCTGCTAACATGGGATGTTCTTACTTTGACAATATATGAAAATGCAGCCATTTCCCCCTTAACTTCTGTGTTACTTTTAGAGTTAGAATTAGATGATGCTGGGGGGGGGAGAAGGAAGAATGTGTATGGGAATTAGTTAGACCTAACAACCTCGTAGTAGAGTGTTTTTTCAAGAGATGATAAGGAATGGCGGGTTGAAGAACTGGAGGGAAGGTCGGCATTTCAAACTAATTGGAGAATGTGATTTATGACTGTTAATTAAAGGAGGGGATTGTGCTTTGATATGATGTGTTTAGGGGAGGAGAATTCAGATTTTGGCTTCTACCATGTACGTGCAGATGCCATGCAACTTGAATAAAGATTCTTTAAGGTAAACAATGCCTCGAAGTTCTTTGAAGAGTTTTATCTGTCGGAATCATGACATAGAGACACTGGATTTTGGGGAAAAGTGCAAAGACGAGCAACTAAGATGATTAAAGGCCTGGAGACTAAAACATACGAAGAACGGTTGCAGGATTTGGGTTTGGCCAGTCCAGAGAAAAGAAGGACTAGGGGTGACATGATAGCAGTATTCCAGTATTTGAGAGGCTGCCACAAAGAGGAGTGGGGTGTCAACTTATTTTCCAAAGTACCAGAAGGCAGGACGAGAAACAATGGATGGAAACTAATCAAGGAGTGAAGCAACCTGGAACTAAGGAGAAACTTCCTAACAGGGAGGACAATTAACTAGTGGAATAGCTTTCCTTCTGAAGTTGTGGGTGCTTCATCACTGGAGGTTGTTAAGAAGAGACTGGACAGCCACTTGTCTGAAAAGGTATGGTGTCTCCTGCTTGAACAGGGGGTTGGACTAGAGGACCTCCGAGGTCCCTTCCAGCTCTATTATGATTCTGATTCTGACTGTGTTGAACTACAAGAGAGGAAATGCTGAATTTGGGGAGAACGTTATTTACAGTTGGTTGCTACTGTTTTCCAGTATCAGAAGCTTCAGGTGGGGGTATATTTCTGGCTTTTTGCAAAAAAAAAATATGTCTTTTTTCTCAGTCTTATTTCAACCTATTACAGTAACTTTTTTTTCAGTCTGATGTCCCCTTACTGCTCCTTTGGCCAATATTTTTTATAATGTCTTCCTTGCTTTATTTACATATTTAAATAAATAAATGCATTTAGCAAGAAAGATATTTGTCTATGAAAAAAAAAGTTAACGGAAGAATCTTTCCTACTGTTAACATTTACATTTTAAAATAAATGAACGATAACTGTTAAGCAAGCCTAGTTTGTGAGCTTCACAAGGTAGCCCAGACCAGAACAATCAACTCCACAGGAAAATTAGAACTACACTTTAGTGAGATAGGTAGGCAATTATATTCTCCTGTAGGACTTCCATATTTGGACAGACAAGTGTGCGAATTGAAAAACTCGGTGCAACAGCTTCCATTGGTGTACAGGTAGGCCTTAGGCCAGGGGTAGGCAACCTTGGCTCTTTTATGACTCGTGGACTTCAACTCCCAGAATTCCTGAGCCAGCATGGAAACCTCTCCCTTTCCCCTCAGCATGGCTGGCTCAGGAATTCTGGGAGTTGAAGTCCACGAGTCATAAAAGAGCCACGGTTGCCTACCCTGCTAGTGTTTCTTAATCTTGGCAGCTTTACAAGGTATGGGCCTCAACTTCCAGAATTTCCCAGCCAGCGTGGTTGCCTGGCTGGATAATTTGGGGAGTTGAAGTCCAGACATCTTAAAGTTGCCAAGGTTGAGAAACCCTGATTTAACTGGTAGTTAAGAACTGCTTACCTTGGGAAAGTCCATCTTCGTTGACCTCCTGTTTCACTGGCCTGCTAAGGAGCCTTTCAGATGATACTTGATCAGAGTCAGGAAAATTCACCGTCACCACATGAAACATCCCTGGGCCCTAAAAATAAGCAAATATTTGGAATTGCTCAAGATGGAGAGCTACTGGAGGATTAGGAAAGCCAGGATACCTACCTACCTACCTACCTTCCTTCCTTCTTTCCTTCCTTCCCTCTCCCTCCCTCTTTCCTTCCTTCCTTCCTTCCGTCCCTGCCTTTTCTTTCTTTCTTTCATCTTCCTCCCTCCCTCCCTCTCTCTTTCTTTCTTTCTTTCTTTCTTTTTCTTTCTTTTTTTCTTTCATCTCCCTCCCTCCCTCCTTCCCTCCCTCCCTCTTTCTTTCTTTCTTTCTTTCTCTTTCTTTCTTTCTCTTTCTTTCTTTCCTTTCTTTCTCTCTCTCGTTCTCTTTCTTTCATCTTCCTCCCTCCTCCCTCACTCCCTCCCTCCCTCTCTTTCTTTTTCTTTCTCTTTCTCTTTCTTTCTTTCTTTCTTTCTTTCTTTCTGTTTTATCTTCCTCCCTCCCTCTTTTTTTCTTTCTTTCTTTCTTTCTTTCTTTCTTTCTTTCTCTCTCTCTTTCTTTCTCTTTCTTTCTTTCATCTTCTTCCCTCCCTCTTTCTTTTTCTTTTTTCTTTCTTTTTCTCATCTCCCTCCCTCCCTCCCTTTTTCTTTCTTTCTTTTTCTTTCTTTCTTTCTCTTTCTTTCTTTCTTTTTCTTTCTCTCTCTCTCTTTCTTTCTCTTTCTTTCATCTTCCTCCCTCCCTCCCTCCCTCCCTCCCTCTCTTTCTTTCTTTCTTTCTTTCTTTCTTTCTTTCTTTCTTCTTTCTTTCTGTCTTTCTTTCTTTCTTTTTTTCTTTCTTTCTTTCTTTTTCTTTCTTTTTTCTTTCATCTCCCTCCTTCTTTCTTTCTTTCTTTCTTTCTTTCTTTCTTTCTTTCTTTCTTTCTTTCTTTCTTTCTTTCTTTCTTTCTTTCTTTCTTTCTTTCTTTCTTCTATTTCTTAACAGCCCGTCTCCCTCAGAGGAGGTTTCTGGGCGGCGTACAATATAATCAAAGCAATTAACATTAAAAACTAGAATTAATTTAAGACGAACAGTTTTAAAACGATAAAACAACCTTGTAAAATTTCAAAAATCCATGTTGCCTCCAGCTGGCTCCCTTCAGGATAGTGGCAGCTCCCAAAAGATGGCCAAAATTGCCCTAGGAATACCCATCACGCCTCATGGTGCCTAAAAGCCCGTCCCTCTGGGGCAAGGGTAGGCAACCTGGGCTCTTTTTATGACTCATGGACTTCAACTCCCAGAATTCCTGAGTCAGCTAAGCTGACTCAGGAATTCTGGGAGTTGAAGTCCATGAGTCATAAAAGAGCCGAGGTTGCCTACCCCTGCTCTGGGGCATATGGGCAAATTAAAGGACAGCTTCTACATCCGCTTCTATTAAGGATCTGGAAGGGTGGTGGGCCCACCTGAGGTCCCAAAGAGGACTTCAGGCTCTCTCACCTTCTGCTCCTGCCTCCCCTCCTCCGGATGCCTCACCAGGAAGTCCTCCGCCAGGGCCACGGCCTGGGCACACGTGTGGGGGTGGCACTCCCTGACCCAACACTCCATGGCCTGGGGCAGGATACCCAGGAACTGCTCCAGGGTCACCATCTCCAGGATCTGCTCCTTGGAGTATCTCTCCGGCTTCAGCCATTGGTGACAAAGCTCCCGGAGATGATTGCAAAGCTCTCGGGGGCCCTCCGCTTCTTGGTAGAGGAACTGTCTGAAGCGCTGGCAAGGGGGATCCTGGTTCTCCACCTCCTCCTTAACTTTCCGCCTTTCCTGGTCAGCCGGCTGCGTCGTTCCCACAAAGCCGGGCGGCCCAGGTTGGAAAAACGCCCCTCCCGAGGACCGCTGGCTGCTGGCGGCCGCCAATTCCACATGGGCCAAGGGTGCTTTGGTGTCCCCCCACGGGGCAGCGACCGGCAGCGGTCTGGACCCCCATCCTGGGCAAGGGGCCTGCATGCCCCCCAGGAACTCCTGCCACTGGGCCTCCCAGTGCAGGGACGAGAGGCAGCCTTCTTCCGGCTCCTGTTTAATGCGTGGAAGACCTCTCCACCTCAGATCCTGCTGGTCGGAGCCCATCGGGGCCACGCTGGGGCTTTCTCTTGGCCCATCCAGGTCTAATGCTGGCTTCAGGTCCGCCGGAGATTCTGGGGCCTCCATTTTCATCGTTGGGATCAACGGCGGATCAGACTCGGTTCTCTCCAGGGTGGCAGATGGCGAAGAAACCTGCAACGGTGGCTTTGAGGACTCTCGTCACATGACTGTGAAATACAAGTGATGAAAACACTTTTACCTCAGGATTTTATTTTATTTTTCTGGGAAAATAAGCCCTTTGCTCCAGATCTGGGGTGCTAAATATTCTCCCGGAAAGCACAAAGCATTAAAAAAGAAACACACAAAGATAAAACTGGAGGCTAAAACATATAAGGAACGGTTGCTGGAATTGGGTATGTCTAGTTTAACGAAGAGAAGGACGAGGGGGGACATGATAGCAGTGTTCCAGTATCTCAGGGGCTGCCCCAAAGAAGAGGGAGTCAAGCTATTTTCCAAGGCGCCTGAAGGCAGGACAAGAAGCAACGGGTGGAAACTAATCAAGGAGAGAAGCAACCTAGAACTAAGGAGAAACTTTCTGACAGTTAGAACAATTAACCAGTGGAACAACCTGCCTCCAGAAGCGGTGAACGTGCCAACACTGGAAGTTTTTAAGAAGAGACTGGACAGCCATTTGTCCGAAATGATATAGGGTTTCCTGCCTGAGCAGGGGGTTGGACTAGATGACCTCCAAGGTCCCTTCCAACTTTATCATTATTATTATTATTATTATAAAAAGTCACCTCTTGGACAAACATGGACTGTGGAGTTTACCCAGGGGGACGAATGCTGGCCTAAAATAGACAACACGGCACCCCTGACTTTAATTATAGCTAGTCCTCGACTTACGACCAAAACTGAGCCCAGAATTTCTGTCGCTGAGACTGTTGTTCAGTTAGTTTTGTCCCATTTTATGACCTTGCTTGCCACAGTTGTTAAGCAAATCACTGCAGTTGTTAAGTAAATCGGTCATTAAACGAATCTGGTTTCCCCATTGAAGTTGGCTGGCTGGGAAGGTTAAAAATGGTGATCACATGACTCTGGGAAAGCGCGACTCTCCTAAATACCAGTCGCCAAATGCCCCAAATTTTGATCACGTGACTATGGCGATGCTGAAACGGTCGTTAAGTGTAAAAACCAGTCATAAGTCAGATAGATAGTTATTTTGTTTTACTGTGGGCACACTGGCACGCATTAAAAATGAAATTCTGTTGCCTGCTCTCAAAAGTGTACACATGCATAAGATACATATAAACATGCTATATACATACACCCTTACATATAAATACATATAAATACTACTCACCATCCACCTTGAATACATAGCGGAAGGAGGAAGCTTGAGAGTTCACAAGGTTGATACTAAATAAGTCACTTATTTCTGTGCCATTCTAACAGTCACTAAACAAATGGATGTAAAGTTGAGAGCTACT